>NC_071276.1:20423281-20433281 GCF_023375685.1 Ictalurus furcatus | reverse complement strand
GATCCGATCCTCTTCACGCTATCAAGCGACAAAGCGACGTGATCGCTCTCCTTCTACGTACATGTCTAACAGACTTTTTCCAATTCTTTGCAAATTCCGTATGACGCTGTAAAGCGACAAACCCAAACGATCGGCTCGAACGACGTTCCCCCGGTCCGACGTTTCTTCTATTCACCGCTCATGACTTCAGTTACCACCTGCGAAAAACGGAAGTGAAACTTATTACCGTCGTTTCATCTGATCCTGTCATGTACGAGCCATCATTAAACGTATACGAAGTAAAATAAAGCTTGCAAAGGAAGTAGCAGAGACCGTCTGTGCCTCTGGTGATCGTACGTAGCTAGGAGCTTGCTTTGCTAATCTTAGCATGTAACATTTCAATCAAACAAGCAGCTTTCACAGTGATCTGTGTGTTATTTAATTTGTGTGCAACTTATTACATTTAGAAGCGATATACAGCTACGACCATTTCTCGTCAGAATTTTAAAAAGTAATTAGACACCGGACAGTACACGTTCACAAACTACAAGACAAACTACGAGCGACTAGTTACGGGTCCAATATTTTTGCAGCAAGGGAACTCTTTTACTTATTGAATTCATAAACATATGTGTGTGTAAAAACACGCAAACCTGATAACTTCTGGTGAGGGGAAAAAAAACACCAAGCCCATTGTGTCCTTCACATAAACCGTAAGCTTAACACAAAGGATTCTGAAGCTCACAGCCAGAAAAGTGTCCACACGATATCAGGCAAAACCATTACTCCTTGCTCTCATGACATTTTATTTGAACGTTTTTGTTTTCTTTCTCTTCTCTAACACCTTCGACACGGCTTATCCGTCCATTATCCTCCTTTCATGACTGAAACATGTGAATTTTAAATCAAGAATGCACTGGAAAAGTGTCATACAAACAAAAAGCACTGAATATTCCCAGTTCAGCATTAGCACCTGAGACCTGAAGCTTTAAATGAGCCAAGCTTGACAAATATTGTTGTTGTTTTTTTATTGTTTTCCAATCATACAGTGGTGTGTGTGAAAGTGGCTGACTGAAAGGATGTCACTGCTGTTTACTGTTAGCTACCAAGCTAGCTCATTATATAAACAAATATTAGGGAGAATACAAGGAATTAAGATTAATGGGCGTTCAGTATATGTAGTCTGGGAGATCTGGTAGTCTGTGGGAAATATTAAAGTTTCTAATCGGTCATAAAAAAAGAAAGAAAAAAAAAAGATAATAAAAAAGATGGTGGTGGTGTCAGGCTGATCTAAAATAAATAAATAAATAAATAAATAGAAAAGGGGGCCTTGGTTAAGCGCGCGCGCAGGCGGGCGGAGTATCAATCGGCGCCATTTTGGGAATCTAGTGCACTAGGAAGAGGGTAGACCGTGCCGTATTATGAAGGACACGTATAAAGGACGGAGGAAGGGATTCGGGATGGAACCGGAGAAGCAAGGAGGCTGCGCGTGCGCGTGCGCGTGTATGAGAGGCTGACAGCTCACGTTTCTGCACAACTGACAGCGAAAGCAGCTGTTTGGTCGCGCGACGGTTAAGATTTAAGGTGTAAAATGTGTCAGATGTAAATAAATAAGAAGTGTTAAAAGTGTGAGAAATACCTGTAATAAGACAGCAGTCCGTTACTGAGGACGAACCACCTCCGCTGGTATCCTT
The DNA here is from genome assembly GCF_023375685.1 of Ictalurus furcatus. Classification (NCBI taxonomy): domain Eukaryota; kingdom Metazoa; phylum Chordata; class Actinopteri; order Siluriformes; family Ictaluridae; genus Ictalurus; species Ictalurus furcatus. The sequence continues at coordinate 20,431,608 of NC_071276.1, read as the reverse complement.
TCAGATAGTTAGTCCATTTAAAAAGCCAGCCTTTGTAGGTGTCCGAGCCCGGGGCAGCAGCCGGGGTGTTGCTGGATGTCGAGCCGGACGCAGAGCTCTTCACTGGGTCACTCATCCTGTCTCCGGTCCGGTTCGGTTCGGTTCTGCTTACCGAGCCGAGAATCGAGACTGTTCTAACAGGTCCGCTAGCAGGGAGCGGCCACTGTCCTGCATGCACTCGCTACAGAATGGACAGAGTGATAAAGAGACAGATAGACAGATAGACATATATAAATATATATACAGACAGACAGTTCTCTCCTTAACATGGAAACAGAGTGACTAGCCTAAAAAACGCGCATACATTCCGAAAAAAATCCAGCCCCCTTCTCGCTCTGATTGGCTATCACCTCCCCGCCATCTCTGCTCCCATAGGTCAAGCGCGTCCCCTTTCCTGCGCTCTGATTGGCTCACGAGCTGTCAGGTCATGTCTCCACAGCAACGGCGGAACTCGGGATAATTTCGACAGCCGAGAAACACAAAGTACAAACACAAAGTTAAATTTTATCGCAGTTTATCCCCTCAAATAAGTGTTTTATTATTTATTTAGCTTATGGTTAATTAGTGCAGGAGGTGGGATTATTAGGAGCCAATCAATCCCAGTGCAGGAGGCGGGGTTTCGCAGGGATACAGGTAGAGAGAGAAAAATATCAAGGAGAAAAAAAAATAAGTGTGACGCAGCAGGCAAGAATTCCTGCACCATCAGTAGGGTCAGGCATCACTACATCCAACCAACCAGGGGATTATAACTGAGGAAATACATCACCGTCATCAGTATATTCCAGAATATTTCACTACAACCAGGGGTTTATAACTGAGGAAATATTACTCCAATACACAGCCAGGTTTATATCCATTTCTGTGACTAATAGACACCACTATAACGAGGAGTAACTGAGGTACATGCATTACTGTAACACAGTTCACATAACCGTAACCGGAGTACACAGTACCGTGACCCGAGTACACATAACCGTAACCGGAGTACACATAACCGTAACCGGAGTACACAGTACCGTAACCGGAGTACACAGTACCGTAACAGGAGAACACAGTACCGTAACCCGAGTACACATAACCGTAACCGGAGTACACAGTACCGTGACCCGAGTACACATAACCGTAACCGGAGTACACAGTACCGTGACCCGAGTACACATAACCGTAACCCGAGTACACATAACCGTAACCGGAGTACACAGTACCGTGACCCGAGTACACATAACCGTAACCCGAGTACACATAACCGTAACCGGAGTACACAGTACCGTAACCGGAGTACACAGTACCGTAACAGGAGAACACAGTACCGTAACCCGAGTACACATAACCGTAACCGGAGTACACAGTACCGTGACCCGAGTACACATAACCGTAACCCGAGTACACATAACCGTAACCGGAGTACACAGTACCGTGACCCGAGTACACATAACCGTAACCGGAGTACACAGTACCGTAACCGGAGAACACAGTACCGTAACCCGAGTACACATAACCGTAACCGGAGTACACAGTACCGTAACCCGAGTACACAGTACCGTAACCGGAGTACCCATAACCGTAACCCGAGTACACATAACCGTAACCCGAGTACACATAACCGTAACTGGAGTACACAGTACCATGACCTGAGTACACATAACCGTAACCCGAGTACACATAACCGTAACTGGAGTACACAGTACCATGACCCGAGTACACATAACCGTAACCGGAGTACACAGTACCGTAACCCGAGTACACATAACCGTAACCGGAGTACACAGTACCGTAACCCGAGTACACAGTACCGTAACCGGAGTACACATAACCGTAACCCGAGTACACATAACCGTAACCCGAGTACACAGTACCGTAACCCGAGTACACATAACCGTAACCGGAGTACACAGTACCATGACCTGAGTACACATAACCGTAACCCGAGTACACATAACCGTAACCGGAGTACACAGTACCATGACCTGAGTACACATAACCATAACCCGAGTACACATAACCGTAACTGGAGTACACAGTACCATGACCCGAGTACACATAACCGTAACCGGAGTACACAGTACCGTAACCGGAGTACACAGTACCGTAACCCGAGTACACATAACCGTAACCGGAGTACACAGTACCGTAACCCGAGTACACAGTACCGTAACCGGAGTACCCATAACCGTAACCCGAGTACACATAACCGTAACCTGAGTACACATAACCGTAACTGGAGTACACAGTACCATGACCTGAGTACACATAACCGTAACCCGAGTACACATAACCGTAACTGGAGTACACAGTACCATGACCCGAGTACACATAACCGTAACCGGAGTACACAGTACCGTAACCCGAGTACACATAACCGTAACCCGAGTACACATAACTGTAACCGGAATACACAGTACCGTAACCCGAGTACACATAACCGTAACCGGAGTACACAGTACCGTAACCCGAGTACACATAACCGTAACCCGAGTACACATAACTGTAACCGGAGAACACAGTACTGTAACCCGAGTACACATAACTGTAACCGGAGTACACATAACCGTAACCGGAGTACACAGTACCGTAACCGGAGTACACATAACTGTAACCGGAGTACACAGTACCGTAACCGGAGTACACATAACTGTAACCGGAGTACACAGTACCGTAACCGGAGTACACAGTACCGTAACCGGAGTACACATAACCGTAACCCAGTACACAGTACCGTAACCCGAGTACACAGTACCGTAACCCGAGTACACAGTACCGTAACCGGAGTACACATTACTGTGACCGGAATACACAGTAATGTAACCGGAGTACACATTACCGTAACCGGGGTACACATTACCGTAACCGGAGTACACATAACCGTAACCGGGGTACACATAACCGTAACCAGGGTACATAGTACTGTAACCAGATTATGCTTTACCGTAACCAGGTTTACTTGTTACTATAATCAGGATATGAGTTGCAATACTCATATTTACAAGCATCACTATAGTTAGATTATGCCTTACTACTGCATAAACATCTTCACATGTATCACAGTAATCAGATTATGATTGACTATATCCAGGTTTATATCCATTACTACAATCAGATTATGGATTCCTATAACCAGCTTTAAATCCATCATTATAATCAGATTATGAATTTCAGTATCCAGGTTTACATGTGTCACTGTAATCAGATTATGGATTATGATAGGTTCACTGTAAATAGATTATGCTGTACTATAACCAGCTTTACATGCATCACTATACTCAGACTATCACATTATAGTACTGAATAACCAGCTTTGCATGCATCAAAACACATTTACATTGTTCTAGCATTCTAATCGCTTAATTTGAAAAAGCAAGGAGGAAAAAGCCCACTAAACTAAATCTACTCTATTTATCAATCTTATTCGCAACAGATGAATTTGCTTAAGCAGTGGAAGGGATAAAGTGTTCATTTAAGTTTAGTTTTAGTCAACTGAAAGCTAAAGCCTATGGATTATATGTAGTGATTATTCTGTAATGCTGACATTCAGTGGCACTCAGTACAGCGCCGCTATAATTGTTCATTTACGGTGAAACAGCGCTGATTGGTACTGAAATTACTGCTTTTATTTGTGTCTTGTGTTGAAGCAGTAAACCAGTCCAGCGCTGTTAAAACAGGACTCTTCTATTTCTTACTGCGAACTGTGATGATTTGATGTTGTTGCATTTCTGCTCCTTTACACACAGGTGGCACCACAACACAGGGACTGAGCCTCGGTGAGAGAACGGTCTTACAAATCCTTTCAAATGATCCACAAAACTACAAAGAGACTTAAAAAAAATTGTTTTATTGTTGAACATTTAGTACCGAGTGAAAAAAACTAGCCTAAAAAGAGTAGCCCTTTACACTAAACACACACACACACACACACACACACTCTTTTAGAAACATGTGACATTCTCAAAATACACACAGAGGTACAGTTTAGAAAACGGTGATCATCAGTGGAATCAAATCTTTCACATTATTCTCACAGAACAGTTCAAGGAAAAGTTCGGAGGGGGGAAATGGAGTGTACACGTTCCACCTTTATTATGTAGCCAATCACACGACACATATTTGGTGTGTTTCATTTTGTGTAGTTTTGAATGACTCCGCCCCCTCGACCCCGCCTCCTAAAGTTCTGAACGTGGAATTAATATTGGAAGCTGGAAGCGATGCAGATGATGATTCAAAAGATTAATTAGTATAACGATGTCGTTAAAGGGCGTACGTGATGGTTTGAGCTTTGTATTCGTATCTATTTACGTTTTTGTTCAATACAGATTTCGTTTTCTGATTAGCAGACGTAGCAAACACACCAAACATGTCGTAGCTAATGGACTACATTTGCAGTAAACAGGAAATTCCTACGTTTTTTTTTGTTTTTTTTTGCCAAACTACATTAACGTCAACCAACTTCACCAACACTTCAGCGTTCAGTATTGAGACATGCAATTGTCTTTCACAGGATTTTATACTGATCCGAGACCAGTCCTCCAGTTTCAGTACTGTTCTTAACGAGCCCTCGTCGTCTTCCCGTCACACAAGCGGCCAATTGCAGAGCAGAAGAGGAGGAGGTGTGGATTTTAAAATAAGATCTGGTTTTCTCGATGATTTGCGCTCTACATTTACTACATTTACTACAATGAGCCAATGAATCATTGAATCAATGAATCAATGAATCAATGAAACAATGAATCCATAAAACAATGAATCAATTAAACAATGAATCAGTTAAACAATGAATCAATTAAACAATGAATCAATTAAACAATGAATAAATCAATAACATTTGCATAATTGCTTCAGGATTCTGAAATAAAACAAATACGGTACGTGGAACCTTCTTTTGAAATCTAAACTCTCTGTTTTGGGGTTCCACGTAGAACATTTAATGGATTCCTGAAAAGGTTCTTCTGTTGTGAGGTTCTACATGGAACCTTTAATTAATCTCTCTCTGTTGTAGGGTTCTACATTGGACCTTTGTCCCAGGTGAACAAGCAATGAACCCCTATGGAAGCCCTCTGTTGTAGGGTTCTACATAGAACGTTTGAGGACAAGGTGAAGAAGCTTCCAAATGTACCAGGTTACGTGACTTTTTGCTCCTTTACCTTTGCCAGGTACACCAACTACGCTTCCTTACATTGTTACGGATTTGTAACTTTATTTTTCCTTCTGTTGTAGATTCCACTTAGAACCTTTCAGGGTTCTCCCAGATGGAAAAGCGATGAACCCGTAAGGGTTGAAGAGTAGAACTTGAAGAGTAGACATGGAACTTTATTTCTGAAAGGCAAATCATGTGTTGTAGGAATGTTTAATGGAATCCTACTTGTGTACAAGGTGAAGAACCCTTAATGGTTCTAGATTTTTTTTTTTAGAAGTGTGTACTTTAGATCTGACTTCGCTTCTTTACCTCTGCCAGGTACACCAACAAGGGTTCCTCAAGAACTGTTTTTTTTCCTGAGAGAGAAACTCTGTTATAGGGTTTAACATAGAACCTTTAACAGATTACAAACTGAAATATGATTAAGGGTTCTAGATTTAAGGTACTCTGCCAGGTGCACAAGGGGTCTTTAGATAGTTAGACAATTTTCAACTTTAACCTTTAACCAGTTCCCACTTATCTGTTTGTCCTGTGCATATTTCTCCCTGGCGTGTGTTAACGTTAGCTTGATGAATCCATCTTAAGGAGAACCCATGACTCCCATGAGACAGAACACGCTGAAAAATCCACTTCCTGAGAAATCGTTTGTCTGCAGATAAACAGTCGTCAACAAGGGAGCATCAGGAACCATAATGAAATGGGTTCTAAGGGGCCTGTGCAGAAGGAATAAGCTCTCCTGAGAAAAGCTAGCAGTTTGGGAAGGTGGCGTTAAGGTTGGTGAAGTAGAAAAGATTCGGGTTCTGTGAGGAACCCCAGTGTAAGCACGAGCGCTAATAACCTCGTCTAACTGACGCTAACAAACCTCTAAAGCTACCACGAGCTAGCACACAGGACGAAACAGACGTTTATCAGTTAGCATCAGTGCAGTTAGACCTGAAAGAGCTTGGATTTGTTTTTCACAAAACATGCAAATTTACTGAAATTTAATGACGGCTCTGACATCCTTCGTTCTCGAGAACAGACTGTGTTTGAAATGGTATATAACACACACACGTACACACGTACACACACACACACACACACACACACACACACACACACACGACTTGTATTAAACTCAGAAAGAAGAAATCGTGTGTATTGTATAGTATGTATTGTATAGTGTGTATTGTGTAGTTTATAGTGTATAGTGTGTATTGTGTAGTTTATAGTGTATAGTGTGTAATGTATCGTGTAGTTTATAGTGTATAGTGTGTATTGTGTAGTTTATAGTGTGTAATGTGTAGCTTATAGTGTATAGTGTGTAATATGTAGTTTATAGTGAGTATTGTGTAGTTTATAGTGTATAGTGTGTATTGTGTAGTTTATAGTGTATAGTGTGTATTTTGTAGTTTATAGTGTATAGTGTGTATTGTGTAGTTTATAGTGTATAGTGTGTAATATGTAGTTTATAGTGAGTATTGTGTAGTTTATAGTGTATAGTGTGTATTGTGTAGTTTATAGTGTATAGTGTGTATTTTGTAGTTTATAGTGTATAGTGTGTATTGTGTAGTTTATAGTGTATAGTGTGTATTTTGTAGTTTATAGTGTATAGTGTGTATTGTGTAGTTTATAGTGTATAGTGTGTAATGTGTAGTTTATAGTGAGTATTGTGTAGTTTATAGTGTATAGTGTGTATTGTGTAGTTTATAGTGTATAGTGTGTATTGTGTAGCTTATAGTGTATAGTGTGTATTTTGTAGTTTATAGTGTATAGTGTGTAATGTGTAGTGTATCGTGTAGTTTATAGTGTATAGTGTGTATTGTGTAGTTTATAGTGTATAGTGTGTAATGTGTAGCTTATAGTGTATAGTGTGTAATATGTAGTTTATAGTGAGTATTGTGTAGTTTATAGTGTATAGTGTGTATTGTGTAGTTTATAGTGTATAGTGTGTATTTTGTAGTTTATAGTGTATAGTGTGTAATGTGTAGTTTATAGTGAGTATTGTGTAGTTTATAGTGTATAGTGTGTATTGTGTAGTTTATAGTGTATAGTGTGTATTGTGTAGTTTATAGTGTATAGTGTGTATTTTGTAGTTTATAGTGTATAGTGTGTATTGTGTAGTTTATAGTGTATAGTGTGTAATGTGTAGTTTATAGTGAGTATTGTGTAGTTTATAGTGTATAGTGTGTATTGTGTAGTTTATAGTGTATAGTGTGTATTGTGTAGCTTATAGTGTATAGTGTGTATTTTGTAGTTTATAGTGTATAGTGTGTAATGTGTAGTGTATCGTGTAGTTTATAGTGTATAGTGTGTATTGTGTAGTTTATAGTGTATAGTGTGTAATGTGTAGCTTATAGTGTATAGTGTGTAATATGTAGTTTATAGTGAGTATTGTGTAGTTTATAGTGTATAGTGTGTATTGTGTAGTTTATAGTGTATAGTGTGTATTTTGTAGTTTATAGTGTATAGTGTGTAATGTGTAGTGTATCGTGTAGTTTATAGTGTATAGTGTGTATTGTGTAGTGTATAGTGTGTATTGTGTAGTTTATAGTGTATAGTGAGTAATGTGTAGTTTATACTGTATAGTGTGTATTGTGTAGTTTATAGTGTGTAATGTGTAGCTTATAGTTTATAGTGTGTATTGTGTAGTGTATAGTGTGTATTGTGTATTGTGTAGTTTATAGTGTATAGTGTGTATTGTGTAGTTTATAGTGTATAGTGTGTATTGTGTAGTTTATAGTGTATAGTGTGTATTGTGTAGTGTATAGTGTGTATTGTGTAGTTTATAGTGTATAGTGTGTAGTGTGTAGTTTATAGTGTATAGTGTGTATTGTGTAGCTTATAGTGTATAGTGTGTATTGTGTAGTTTATAGTGTATAGTGTGTATTGTGTAGTTTATAGTGTATAGTGTGTATTGTGTAGCTTATAGTGTATAGTGTGTATTGTGTAGTTTATAGTGTATAGTGTGTATTGTGTAGTTTATAGTGTATAGTGTGTATAGTGTAGTTTATAGTGTATAGTGTGCTTTGTGTAGTGCTCAGTATAGAGTTATACCATTTCTAACACAGAGTGTTCCACACGTTAGCGTCACTGATTGAAGCTCAGACTAACCTACGTGTGTTCCTCACACACACACACTCACACACACACACTCACACTCACACACTCACACACGTGA
>NC_071276.1:20408281-20418281 GCF_023375685.1 Ictalurus furcatus | reverse complement strand
TAATAATAGCTGAGAGAAGATTTATCTGCTTCAGGTCTCCTTCCACAAGCTTCTGATGATACTCAGCTGGAATTTCCTCCCGTTCCTCCTGACTGAAGAGCTGGAACTCAAGCCTGTGTTCCTCCTCGCTCAGAGACGCTTCTTCAGTTCATTCCGCAGATGTTCTCTGGGATTCAGCTCAGCGCTTCGTGATGGTCACTTCAATACTTTCACTTTGCTGTCTTTAATCCATTTTGGCGCAGCCGTGGAGGTGCGTTTAGGATCACTGTCCTGCTGGAAGACCCAGGTGTGATCAAGTTTGAACTTTTTCTTGAGGTGTTGCTTCAAGATTTCCCCCTTCCTCACGAAGCAGAACTCCGCCACTACAAGACGCTGCCACCACCACCATGCTTCACAGTCGGGACGGTGTTCTTCAGATTAAAATCCTCGGCCTTTTTAGAACAAGAAGCCTTTATTTGTCACATATACCTTACAGCGCGGTGATTTTCTTTTTTCGGATATCCCAGCTGGTTAGGACATGATACGGACCCTGGAGCCACCGCTGCCGTGCTTTTTCCTCTATACAGAGCGCTGGTCAATGTGGCCAATCAGTTTATCTGACCAGAGAACACTCCTCCTAAGAACTTCAGTCGGGATTTTATATGGAGTAGAGGCTTTTCTCCCTTACGTGACCGTCCTTCAGGCCGTGGTGATGCTGGATGTGTTCATATTTCATGCCTCTGACTCCTTCATCAGTTCCTCTGTTGTTGTCTTGGGTTTCTATTTGAATCTTATGGACCGATGTTTATTCGTACCTGGGAGTTAATTTGTGCCTCTTTCCTAAACGATGCGGTGTCTGTGTGCACCAAAGATGTTTTCGTTTGCATACAGATGTCCATGTTCATACATAATACCTTCAGTTGTTTGGAAATTGCTGGAGGAAGGAGGAACCAAACTGGTGGAGGGACCATCATTTGTTTTGGCTGATTTGCTTGGACGTTCCCACGGTAACAAGGTCAAAAATTCACTAAAGGTAGTCCCTTTTACAGCCACATGTGCCTCCCAATTAACCCCTAATTATGATGATTGGCCAATCAGAAGCTTTCATTTCTGGAATCGATTTCTGGAATCTTCCAGAGTATTTAAAGGGAAAGTCAGCTAATCGAATGTACGTTTTTTTTGTTGTTGTTGTTGACACATTTGAATTTTGATACAGTGGATTAAAGCTGTAGTGCAGTTCTTCTCTTCGAAAACAATGCTTTCGAAATTATTGGCGCCCCTTCGCATTTAACATTTGGTGAAGCTGGAAATGTCAGCATCATTTCAAACCTGTTCATCTGCTCAGGCTTGTGCAACATGGCCGTGTTTCAGAGTTGATTTAGATCAGGTAGTTCTCCCACTACTCAACATTTCTGGTTTATAAAATGGCTTGAGTGTGTTATTCCAGGGGATTACCTTCACTCTAATCCCAGCTCCGTGATGTGAATGCTACAGCGGCTTCCGAGAGTCGACCGAATCTGTTTCACATTCACACTCGTTTCTGTCAGTGGTGCAAAGTGACCGCTGTCACACTCCTGAGCACCGAGAGAGCACGCGAGAGAGCACGCGAGAGAGCCCGCGAGAGAGCCCGCGAGAGAGCACCGGCGAGTGAACAGGAGCATTACAGGAGTCGTAATTATGCATTACTATGCAGCAAGGGGGTGGAAGAGGAGGAGGAGGAGGAGGAGGAGCAGAAACACAAGGAGCTGACCCCCTCTCACCTCCTCTTTCTCTCCCTCGTTCCTGGTCACGGTAATCGTATTATCACTTATTTTCACGTGAGTGAGTGAGATGTCCGTGAGCTGAATATAGATCATATATTCTTCCAGCTGGAGGAGAGATGGAGACATGGAGAGAGAGAGAGAGCGAGAGCGAGCGAGAGAGAGCAAGAGAGGGAGAGAGAGGGAGAGAGAGAGAGAGAGAGAGAGAGAGAGTTGAGAGAGCGAGAGAGAGAGCGCGAGAGAGAGTGAGAGAGAGAGAGAGAGAGAGAGAGAGCGAGTGAGAGAGAGAGCGAGAGAGAGAGAGAGAGAGGGAGAGAGAGAGAGAGAGCGAGAGAGAGAGAGAGGGAGAGAGAGAGAGAGAGTGAGAGAGGGAGAAAGAGAGAGAGAGAGAGAGAGAGGGAGAGAGAGAGCAAGAGAGAGAGAGAGAGAGTGAGAGAGGGAGAGAGAGAGAGAGAGAGAGGGAGAGAGAGGGAGAGAGAGAGAGAGTGAGAGAGGGAGAGAGAGAGAGAGAGAGAGAGAGAGAGGGAGAGAGAGAGAGAGAGAGAGAGTGAGAGAGGGAGAGAGAGAGAGAGAGAGAGAGAGAGAGGGAGAGAGAGAGCAAGAGAGAGAGAGAGAGAGTGAGAGAGGGAGAGAGAGAGAGAGAGAGAGAGAGAGAGGGAGAGAGAGAGCAAGAGAGAGAGAGAGAGAGTGAGAGAGGGAGAGAGAGAGAGAGAGAGGGAGAGAGGGAGAGAGCGAGAGAGGGAGGGAGAGAGGGAGAGAGCGAGAGAGGGAGGGAGAGAGAGGGAGAGAGGGAGAGAGCGAGAGAGAGCGAGAGAGAGAGAGAGAGGGAGAGAGAGAGAGAGAGAGAGAGAGAGAGAGAGAGAGAGAGAGAGAGAGGATATGCTGCAGTTGTCCCTCTGAAAGGGGGAACTCCTCAGAGTAATTTTATCCTTCTGTGTAAAATCCAACAACTAATCGTTTTCAGGGTTTTTTCTATCCGAAGACAATCTTGGTCTATTTAATTTGTTCGTTATGATTCTGATTGACTTTCACAGATATTAGCTTTCATTTTTATTAGAAAGGAAATAATTAGAAAATATAGTGGGTGGGTACACGCAGAAAAAAATACTACACGCCCTTTAGTGGTAATGCACACGATTGGAAATGAGTGTTTAATAATAACTAGTGAATAAACTGTTTAAAGCCATATTAAATATATACATTAAAAGAACGCAGTGATACGTATACATTATACAGTAACTTCGATATGTTTATGCACAACAGGCCACGCCCACATGCCAATAGTAGCACCATTGTTACACGCCCACAGGCCCAGGATGACATCATCTCATCACCTTGTAAAGGTTAGGAGACTATATATATATATACACACACACACACACACACACACACACACACACATACACACACACTACAGTTTTCCTCATGAGGACCAGCCAAGGGCAAAACTGTCCGATATTCCTATCCTTGTGGGGACATGTGGTCATTATCAAATGTGGATAAATGTGGATATAAAAAACATGCCTATGCCCCCTTACACACACATACACATACACACACACACACACACACACACACACACACACACACACACACACACACAGGAGGTGGAAATGAAATCCATTCATCATGAGGTGAATCCAGCCGGAGAAGACAATTGGAATAAAGTGTGTCAGAAAACAGACTCACACATTTCCATCAAACGGGAAATAATTGCGTTTATCATGCATTGGTAACGGTCTACACACACACACACACACACACACACACACACACACACACACACACACACACACGGCATGCTGAGAGTCACACATGGTGCAGTGATAATGAATGCAATCAGACACAGAGATAAACACGGTGTTGCGTACACCATCAGTAAGAGTGACGGAGAGGAATATAGAGAGAATAATGAATAATAATGAGGTGGAGTTTTTCTCTCTACTGATTGGACGAAGAGGCTGAATGTGTGATTGATGTCTTTCTCTCTCCTTTATATTCCACACACACACACACACTCACACACACACACACACACACACACAATGAGTCATTCACACACTCACAGACGAAATTCAGAAGTCTTTCCCCTTCACTTCTACTCAGAGAAGCTTCCAGAACAACAAGTTTTAAAGGGTTTGTAGATCTAAAAGTAAATATGTTTAATGTTCTAAAATTCTAAAAAAAAAAAAAAAAGAAAAAGTCTCTAAAATTCCCCCTAATGATATGTAATAGTATTTTAGCCTAACAGTAACTGTAATAGTATTTTAAGCCCTCGAGCGCCGTTCACTCTTTTTTTTTTTTTTAAGTTTATTTTTTAATTTGGAGTTTGATTGAAAGTATTTTGGTATTTATAGCTTCATTTTCTGTTCATTTTATTATTTTAAAATTCTTTCAGTTCGATTATTTTAGTTTTTCCCCCATTCTACGTTTGTATAATTTTGATCTCCCGTACGATCGAGCGATTAGGGCCGGTTAATACGTGTATGTGCATTACTGCATTATTAAATAAATGAATAAACGCATAGTCTAAATGTCGAGTGTTTTTCGACTCACAAAACGATCCGATCACTTCTCTCTGATGTTCACACTCACACGGATACGTATAAAAACACCGAGACACACGGACAGGAAGATCACATGCGTTAAAACAGCCAACGGTTCAATATGAGACAGTACAGAGCCGCGTCAGGGTGATATGATGCTATTCCAGTGTGTGCAAACAGATACAGAGGCCACGCCCACTTCACCTCCTTCATTGTCATTTAAAGCTTTGTTGGTCACGCCCACTTCTCCTACTCCACCGGAAGTGACAGGTACAGACACTACGTCGCCTCCTTTTCCACTAGGACTGACAGGTAAAGAGGCCACTCCTCCTCCATTTCCTTCACTGGGGCTGACACTTCACTACATCTGAGGCACAGAGGCCACGCCTACTTTATTTTCACTAGGACTTACAAGCAAAACCACACCTACTTCACTTTCACTAGGACTGACCACACCTAGAAACCACACCTCCTTCAAATCTTTTACTGCAGCTGAGGACAGAGGCCACACCTCCTTAAGTTTCATGGTGACTCAGTAATAGAGGCCACGCCTACTTCATTTAAATTGGAACTGAAAGACACAGAGGCCACACCTTCATTTTCACTAGGATGGAAAGTTACAGAGGCCAGTGTGTGTGTGTGTGTGTGTGTGTGTGTGTGTGTGTGTGTGTGTGTGTGTTATCAGAATCTGAATCTGTATCATGAATATTATTTGCATGGATGGGAAATAAAAGCTGAGAAGTCACAGCACAGTAAAACACAGTGTGTTTAGTTCAGACAGAGAGACGGGGCCTCACCGAGAAGAAGAAAACCACACACCGTAAAAGAACTGCAGCATCGACAAGTCTAAAAGTGCTTACAGTCAGCAGTGTGTGTGTGTGTGTGTGTGTGTGTGTGTGTGTGGCTATGTGCCGGTGCAGCAGCTTGGTGCTTTAGATGCACTACCGGTCCTGTACGGCTAAAAATAGAAACTTGTCCTCGTCTCTGATACAGAGAGGAGATGCAGAGCTATTCTGAGCAAAAGTATACCCCCCCCCCTTTCTCCACCACCATTACAACCATTTCAGTTCTCTTTCTCATCATCAACATCACCAGGACTCTGAGATACGAAACAACATCTCTTTTCTCTTCAGTTTGTAGTCCTGCATGAGGAGCTGAGACTGATCTGTGCTTTTATGCTGATTAGACGAAACGGCAGAGCGGAAATCATTTGATGTTGTTTTTTTTGTAAAGATGTATTAAATGTGAGGTTTTAATAATTTCATGTAGCGCTCAGGGTAATCTGCCTAGATAAAGACTTCCAAGATTCAATCCTGTATCCTACCTCAGAAAACCACAAACAAACAAACAAACAAACAAACACTTATTTAAATAAAAATAAATATACTTGGAAATTCTAAGAATAAATCATTCTAAAAATAATAATAAAATAAGTACTTAAGATATTATAATAATAATAATAATTATTATTATTATTATTATTATTATTATTATTATTATGAAGAAGAAGAAGAAGAAGAATTGAATAAAGAGTTAAATGTATTTAATATTTTAAATAGAGATTGTAATAGAGAAAATAAATGTATAAATATACAAATATATATCTGGAATTTTTGTCCATTGTTAAAAGCACTATACAAATAAAGAGGAACTAAATTGAGATTGCACCAATCCAGTATCAAACCCAGTGTCAGTATCAGTACCCAGTATCAGTATCAGTACCAGTACCCAGTATCAGTATCAGTACCCAGTATCAGTACCAGTATCAGTATCAGTATCAGTACCCAGTATCAGTACCCAGTATCAGTATCAGTATCAGTACCCAGTATCAGTACCAGTATCAGTATCAGTATCAGTACCCAGTATCAGTACCCAGTATCAGTATCAGTACCCAGTATCATTATCAGTATCAGTATCAGTACCCAGTGTCGGTCCCCAGTATCAGTACCCAGTATCAGTATCAGTATCAGTACCCAGTATCAGTATCAGTATCAGTACCCAGTATCAGTACCCAGTATCAGTATCAGTACCCAGTATCATTATCAGTATCAGTATCAGTATCAGTACCCAGTATCAGTACCCAGTATCAGTATCAGTATCAGTATCAGTACCCAGTATCAGTATCAGTATCAGTACCCAGTATCAGTACCCAGTATCAGTATCAGTACCCAGTATCAGTATCAGTATCAGTACCCAGTATCAGTACCCAGTATCAGTACCCAGTATCAGTATCAGTACCCAGTATCATTATCAGTATCAGTGTCAGTACCCAGTGTCGGTCCCCAGTATCAGTACCCAGTATCAGTATCAGTATCAGTACCCAGTATCAGTATCGGACTGATACCAGCAAAATGGTGGATCGGATATTGGATCCTGTAGCAAATTGAGAAGAGATTTAATTGAAAGTAGAAGAGTTTTTAAAATTATTTTATTATATTATATTGATACTTTATTATATTTAATACATAAAGTCTTTTTTGTGTTAAAGGTTTTAAGAATTTCAGTTTTAAAAGGATTTGAACTCTTATTAGTTTTTAAAGAAGACGGTAGCAGATGTTTAAGGATATCATCTGATACTCAAGGTTTCAGTATCGTATCGAAAAAGAGAAGCAGGTTATCGTCCCGTCTCTTCTTTGAACTGTTTAACAAGAAGAACTCTCACTTGAAGTCGTCCTGAACTCAAAACCTTTCCTGTTCAATCTTCCATTCCACGGAGATCGGTGCAGAAGCAGAACACGTACACTCGCTGTGCGAAAGGCCCGGGGCGGCTCCGACAACACACCGAGTGAACGTCAGGTCTCCTTTCATTTTTGGAAGGATGTGAGAGGGAATAAAACGCAGTGGTGGGAAAGGGATAACGAGTGTACACGGCGTCCCGGAGAGACTCTTTAGATCATCACATCTGACGACGGAAGTGAAGTAAGAGCGCGAGTATAAAATACAAAACATGCTGCTCTGGAAATCGAATTCTACTCCCTCAGAGAAACAGTGTGATGCTGAAGCTGTGTTCTGTAGTGTAAAAGCGGAACAGCCCACGGCGACAGAACAGAACCGCTCACTGATCGAGTTTATTCGAGCACGCTGCAGAAAGTTCAAGGCCTGGAGGAAAGAAAGAATAAAACTCTCTCATTCCATAAGAAGTGAGAGGAGATGTACAGTTTAACTCCTTACACCAAGACGTGTCCGTGTCGAAAGCTTGCCCCCTTAGAGTTGTACTCGATGCTAATGTTAATGCTAACGCTAAGTAATAGACGCTTATAGCCTCCAGTTTAGCATGGTGCAAACCACATGACGTCACCATTTGTGATCTCTGACTCTACTGAGTCATTTGAGTTAAGTCAGTTAAATGATTCATTCAGATTCGTTCAATGAGAAGTTCGGCATGATGTGCAGCCTGTCAAACTAAATTATAATATATTTAATTATAAAATATTATAATTATAAAATATTTAATAATATATGTGCTGGTTTAGAAGAGGGGGAAAAAAAGGCAGAAATCTCCAGCTCAGCTGAGTGAGCGAGCCTGAATCAAACTGAAATAAACTCACTGATTCAAATGATTCACTGAACAAGAGACGAGCTAATCTTGACCGAAAACAGGAACAGACAGAAAAAACAAAACAAAAAAAAGATAGAAAGATTCACAGAATCAAACACTGATCTGCTGAACATGAGAAGAAGAATTCTCAGTCTTAACTGAAATGATTCAGGATTAGGTTCAGGACACACGCAGTTGTTAATCAGACACAGAATTTATGGATGTTTCAGAAAGCACTGATGGATAAACATATAAAACAGACACCTGTGTTAAAACATCAGCACAAGCTGAAAGAACAGAATGACTCCGTGCATGGAAATGAACGATACTGATTCATTTAATACAGTGACTCGTTCAAAAAATGAATCATTCCCAAACAAAACATTTCTACATAATTTGGTGTCACTTAACATCATGATTCTGATTCATTTAACTTAGTGATTCATTCAAAAAAATAAATCATTCCCAAACAAAACATTTTTACACAGTTTGGTGTCGTGATTCATTTACCTTTGTGATTCGTTCAAAAAAGCAAATCATTCACACAAACAAAACATTTCTACATAGTTTGGTTTCACGTCACTTCATGACATTGATTCATTTACCTTAGTGACTCCTTCAAAAAAGCAAACAATTCGCTTTTTAATTACACATAGTTCTACATGGTCGCTTCATTAAAAATGAATCAATCAATAAATACAAACATTCTATACAACATTTTAACATCTAATCTGCTGCTCGTAACCGCTACTGCAAAGTACTGCTGAATCCCACCATTTTCTATCAGGCAAGAATACTCTGACATCATTTATCACGATGCTGAGATCATCTCATTATATTATCCAGTGCAGACATAAACACACTTCCTCCCTCCAGCTGCACTCCATCCAGCTCTCTATACAGTGACAGATCCATCAGTCTGATCTTCATCACAATCACTCACTCGCCTAGAAAAATGATCAGCGTCATCATCATCTCTAATATCTGCTGAGAAACTCCGGGCCATGAAACACTCAGCGTGTAAAAGTCAGGCGGGTTTGTGCTGAAGATTTCTCTCGCTCTACTTTATCACCAATAAACCATCTTCCATATTGTGTGATTCATCAAAGGCGCAGGTTTACGTTAATGCGCTCGTTCCCATACGCCATCGTCCCTATAGTAACAGCTCGGTCACGGGGACGTGTACGGCGGACGCGCCGCATGAATGTGTTCAAAAGATGTAAGGTATAATGTGTATCTAACATTCATGGAAGGAGTCTCCGACATCTTCAGGACAAGAGGAGTCATCAAGTCAGTGACTAGGTCCAGAGGGGATTAGTCAGAGGAGTAACCGAGGGGCCAAGGACTAGTATGAATATGATACTACCACCACCGGGTTATCCATATGGTGTTTTGTGTTCAAATTTTAGGAGGCTAAATTGTAAGATTGTTCAAATATGGTAGCATGAAGATTTGGTGGATGCCATATAAAGAGTCTGTGTGATCCATGTTGAGTGATTTTGTTGAGAAGAATCCGTTCAGAAGAACGATTTGCTCACGAGTCGGACGTCACTATAACTCCACAAGGTTTTGTAGGCGTGTCTGTCGAACCCTCTGCGTATTGATGCACAAATATTTATCTGAAGGTATAAATGAGAAAATATTCTTCTGTTTGAAATGCTTTTGTTTTAATTTTATTTTGGCAGAGTGAATTTTCTTAAAACCCTGTCAGACACGTCTTAAAGCCAGCAATCGTTTCCAGATTTCTAGGCTAATGTTTTCCACTCATTCCTTCCACAGAGCGGGGAAGTCCAGGGTCGCTTGTCCTAGTCTTAAACCTTACATTTGGATTTGAAGTTCATCACAGACCTGAGATCAGCAGAGATTCATAATGAAGTCTTGATTGTCTGCAGGTCTGATTTCCTAATCTCGCTCTGATTAAATCGGGGCTGAAGCAGAACTCGATCAGGAGGGTCCGCAGGGGTTCAGTGCTGCTCCTACAGACACTCGCGGACTGATCTGAGAACAGTTCTGTGGTCTAGAGCAAAATGATGTTCTTTGAGATAAGAGGAGTTCTTAAGAGGGCCATTTCTAAAGTAATTGTGTTCACCCAGACCCTGGATGAGCCTAATGGAGCCTAATGGAGCCTAATGGAGCCTAATGGAGCCATTTTATCGAGACAGAGAGAAAAGCTGGTT
>NC_071276.1:20388281-20403281 GCF_023375685.1 Ictalurus furcatus | reverse complement strand
GCACGCGCTGTGGTGGCTCCGAGGTTGTTTTGGTGCGCGCGGATCATCTCATTTCGTCGGTCATGTTCAGAGCACCAGGCGGGTCGAGCTGGATGGAGGATAAATGAAGAAAGAAGACACGGGGGTCTCCATCACCTTCCGGAATGCATCACGTTGCGTTAAATCCGATGCGCAAAGTGTCTGATCAAATCCGCCGCCGCCGCCGCCGCTGTGCGCGCGCTTGGAGCAAAAATAAAATGCAGCAAAGCATCCGAGCGTGCACCATCACACCATCACACCGAAAAGGGGCTTCAGAAATCCCAGCAGCACACATTTAACGACTTGCACACGCGCGCGCACACAAGCACACACACACACGTTCGCGCGCGCGCACACACAGAGTGTGATTTACAAATGACGGATGGATTCACGGAGCGTTCTTAAATGCCGGATCCGTGCACTGAAGCCCTGAGATCAGAATCTGCATACTCATCATTACAGGTCCGGAGATCTTCAGAGACCGAGATCTCCAAAAATCTGTCCTGGAAATCCTGTGCAGCGCGCGCTCAGCCTGGTAGTGTATGAGGTAGGGGTGGACCATATGAGGAACAATATAATATCACCATATCTACAGCACATGTCTGTGATACACAATCTGCATAACGATGTGCACGCGTCCTAAACCGGACTCGAACCCCAGCTCCACAGCAGTGTGGGGTGATTATTAAACAGAGATATCAGGAGATCTGTAGACCATACGGGACACTGGAGGTCTACCAGGAGGTTTTAGATACTTCATGCTTCATCTGCTGACGAGCTTTATGGAGATGCTGATTTCCTTCTCCAGCAGGACTCGGCACCTGCCCACAGTGCCAAAACTTCTAGTAACCGGTTTGTGACCGTGGTGTTACCGTGCTCGAGTGTCCAGCCGACTCGCCTGACCCGAACCCCATAGAGAATCTACGAGAGACACCAGACCCGACAATACAGACGAGCTGAAGACCGCTATCAAAGCAACCTGGACTTCCAGAACACCTCAGCAGTGCCACAGGCTGATCGCCTCCATGCCACGCTGCACTGATGCAGTCATTCCTGCACAAGGATTAAAACCCCGACCGAGTATCAGTGCATAAATTAACATCCTGTTCACAAGGTCCACATTTCTGTATTCTAAATCCTTTACTCTGATGTACTGATAGTGGATTTTTTTATTTCAGTGAGCTGTGATCTGTAATCATCCGGATTCAAACAAAACAAGGCTCGAAATACTTCACTTTATGTGTAATGAATTTATGAAAGTTCCACTTTTTTAATTAATTTATTTAAAAAAGAAAAGAAAAGCACTTTTCCCCGGATATTGTAATATTTTGAGAAGCAGCTGTTATTCAGCTACTCGGGATTAGTTTTAATCACTTCAGCGATCTATAAAACCTGCAAACATTTACAGACAGCAGAGACAGGATCCAGAACTCGGTGCGGTCTGTTCTGGTGTTTCTGGATGTAGAATAAAGTTCTCCTCGCCGTCGTGTTCCTCAGACCCCATGATCGACTCACTCTGCAGAGGAGTGAGTAATGAGGACAGTAGCGTGATTATTCAGAGACTGTGATGTGAACTTCACCGCGATTAGAAAACAGAGTTTAAACTTTAAACAGTGTAATGAAGGACACGAACACTCAGTGCGTTTACATGGACAACAATAATCCACTCTTGATCCGATTAAGACCGTACTCTGATTAAGAAACTCGCATGTAAACAGCGATTTTTACTGACCTTAATCTGATTAAAGTCATAATCGAATTAAGCTCTAATGGAATTAAGACAGGTGGAGTACTCCTGTTTTAGTGGCATTATGGACGAGTATTACAGACATGTACACACCTTAATCACATTATGAACGTCGTGTGAGAGTTTTCACCGCATCGTGCGACAGGACACGATCACACACGGCAGCGCTCAACATTTTACGGCGAACAAGAGAGTTCGGCTGCGTCCCAAACCGCGTACTTGCCCACTATAGGCCTGTAGTGGGGAGAAATACATGTATCTCGGCTACTATATAGACGGTAAGTACGCGGTTTGGGACGCAGCCCACGGCTTCAAGCAGTCGTCTATTAGCACGTACAGCACGACTAATAATTAACTGCACTTGAAGCTTCCGTAAAAAAATTAAATAAAACACCCAAAACTGTATACGGTCCCATAACGAAGACCAACTGCATGTTGATGCGTGAAATTCTGGAGGGACGTCGGACGGCGTGGCGCGGTGACGTAATGACGCGGGCTGTTAATCGATTTATGTTCTAGAACATGTAAACCGGGTACATGACAGGAGTATTCTAAAAGCGACTCATGTAAACACCTTAATCACAATATTATCTTAATCAGAGTAAGCTCAATAATTACATTACTGCTGTCCATGTAAACGGAGTCATGGAGACATTCGGCTTTTCCTGATCCGTCACGCGGTGAAAGAAACCCTACAGCCGTGCGGCGGGAAACTGACGGTTCCTCCGGGACAGAAGATCACCTGGTGTATTCCAACACATTCAGAACAATAGGACTAAAAGACCAGCACCAATGAGAGACAAGAGTGTGTGTGTGTGTGTGTGTGTGTGTGTGTGTGTGTGTGTGTGTGTGTGAGAACAAGGATTTAAAGGATCTGCTGCTGACGTCTCGGTGCCAGACCCCACAGCACACCTTCAGAGGTCTCGTGGAGTCCAGGTCCAGTCGGGTCAGAAGTGTTCTGGAGGCACGAGGGAGAACTTCACAGTATTATGCAGGTGGTTTTAATGTTATGGCTGACGGGTGTACAGTCGCAGTGGCTCCTGTATTACACCCAAAATAAAAGAAACATCCAGATATGGTTCAGAAGAAGTTCAGTAGAGAGACAGCATTATTCCTCCTGTCTTTCTGTCTCAGCCATTCAGGCTGCACCTCTGAGCAGGCCCTGCATGTCTGGGATGTTTGGTTTATTATCTGCAGTTACCCAGCAGACATGTTGGACTTTGGTCCTCGAGCTGATTTTCACCCATCGTGTTGTTGTTGTTGTTGTTGTACAAAATAACAACTGAAAAACACTCATTAGATGCGATTTGGCTTCACAAACACGCAGGCATCTTAAATCAGTTTTTTTGTTCTGTTGCTCGGATTTAAACCACCTTTGTAAGTTATTTCAAATACGACCAAACGTTCAGTTTATTTATTTATTTATTTATATTGAATGGCGCTGAATCAGATTCTCTGATGAAACTCTATTCTTATTTGTTGTTTAGAACGGTGACGGGACGTCGTGTAATCAGCAGAGTCTCCGGAAGTGCTGAGATAAACGCTCTCTGCATCTTTATTCCCTTCCGTTCTTCTGGAGCTGAAAGACAGATCTATAACGATCACCAGCAGCTCGGCTGAGTCACCTTCCAGATGTTTCGACCCCGAGTGACTCGGAACACGAGGCAGAACGCGGCGGTGAGCCGGAAGGTATTATATTATATTCTTAATCCAACAACGCAAGCAGTTCTCACAGCTGGATAGAGCGTTACACGTTGCCATGGTGACGCAGACCGACAGACAGCCCGGAGTAACGCTTTCAGTGTAACGAACTTTGGCTAGATTAGACGCGTCCAAGCGCCGCGACACTGAACATCAGCGCTGGTCTGATCAGAACTGACCGTGTCATGTGACCGAGACAGACTTTGATCGTACTTTCAGCAACACGGACATTTAATTAACCCCTGCGCTAATTCAGTGACGACGCCGTGAAGAAGCGACGGACCCGGACGCTCGGCTCGGACCAGCGGGTTCCTCACTCCCCCGCTCACGGCTTTAATTCCTACACGCGACCTGCTCCGCTTTACTGGAACAAGCGCGTGTGTGTGGTGTGATGTGATGACGTCACATGCGCCCCGTGGGTACACGTGTATAGCGACGTCGGGAAGATGAATAAAGCTCGGAAGGAAGCAGCAGAGATCGCAGAGCTCTTTGGCGCGCGCACGTACGCCGAGGAAGCCGAAAACGCGCCGCCTGAATCGAACGATCCGTTTCCTATTGGCGCGTTATTAAAGCTGCATTCGCATCGGGCACGTGCTCGGGGAAAAACAAACACGTCGGACAGGCCACGCCCACACGAATGCGAGACAAACTACAAGTCACGCGACGAGGACCGCGGCGCGTTGGGCGTGTTAGTGAAGTTCCCGACAGCGGCTCAGTGACCGCTGGGAGTTAAACCCAACATCCCGGTGATGAACACAGACGTGAAAGCGCAGAGCTCTTCCTGGACCAAGGCTGAAATCTTCCTGGAGCAGCAGCAGACATCACGCTGAACACCATCGGAAACACACCAGCACTTTTATTTCCACAGATCAGACATTCAGGAGAAGAATCACACAGACAGACAGGAAGGACTTCAAATCTCACATCTCTTCAGCTTACAGCCAGGGGTCTGGATTTACACTCGGATAGAATCAGATTTACACACACACACACACACACACACACACACACACACAGGGGTGAAAAAGTAAAGTAAAAAGATGAATAATGTAAAGCTGAGGCTACATTTCATCTCTAAAACTTCTAAAAACTAATGAGAGTTTTAATTAAAGCTGGTTAATGAAACATTGCTTGTGGTCTGATATCGACGTCTATTTTATTTTCATATACGTGCACTTTGATGAAATCTGGAATTTGGGCGGTGCAGGAACACGGGGTTCAGTTTTGTGGAGATTGGATCTCAGCCTTCTGGCACGTCACCAACACAGTTACCCCGGGGGAAAACAACCACGCCCACACCCCCCGTCCCGGCCCTGACCCAGCACGTGCAGGAGCGACACCCACATGGACTCCAGGTGCTTTGCGTGGAGGAGCGACTTTCAGCGGCTCGGTTAGAGCAACGTGTTTCTGGTTTTAAACTCCTTTAATGAACGTCTGGTTTAGAGACGCGTAGCAATGCAGATTAAAGCAGCAGTTTTCAGCACAGAGGATTATCAATAACCTCAGAGAAATAAACCCAGCACACGGGGTTCCGTATTCTCCGTTCCTTTAAAATCACCCGGCCGTGTTTGTCCTCGCTGCTCGTCTAAAAATAAACCAAAGATCAACAAGTCCTGGTTTCTGCGTTCACGCGTGCCGTAAAACCTGCTCCGCTTGGGTTCTGTGCTGATGATAATGTTCTAGAACAATAAGAATGGAGGGCTGAGAGTGACATCACAGTGTGGTAAAGGGGTGACATCTCGAGACCTACACAATAAGATAAAAAGCAGCAGACGTTCGTCCGTCGCAGACCGCGGACACGAACCGGGCTCGGTTTGAAGTCAGGAATAAACCCTGCTTCACTTCTCTTATTCCACAGCAACGTTCAGCAGGTTCGAAACACGGACTGATTAAAGAACGACGGGAAATTCTTTTCATCCCTGACGCGAGCTCGTTCCTGTCGTCAGTTACGTTATAGCAGCGATAAACAGCAGTCCCCTCTCTATTCTCGCTTCAGGTCCATAAAATGAAATGAAATGAAATGATGGCAGCTCGGCCTCGCTGTTAGAGAAACCGCATTAGGAAGCGTAAACGCCGCCGTCCTGACGAGGTCCAAAACTTACACTTACAGCTTAATCTCGGACACTGGAGACTCCTTCCATACACGTCACATAAACGGGCCGTTGCTATAGAAACGATAACGTATTCTAGTTAGAACGAGTGCATTGACGTAAACACGTGCTACGCTCAGAGCTGCTGTCGGAGAAAACTAATCAACACCTTCTGAACGTAAAACAGGCATCTTAACCCCACATACCGACAGACGCGCGCGCGCGCGAGAGAGAGAGAGAGAGAGAGAGAGAGAGAGAGAGAGAGAGAGAGAGAGAGACAGACAGACAGACAGACAGACAGACAGAGAGAGAGAGAGAGAGAGAGAGAGAGTAATGTGATGCTCGCTTTACCTTTTCAGAATAATCTTCAGGAAATAAGAAAAATAATTGTATTGTTAAGAGGACGGGGCAAAAGGGGGGACTTTCTGGACTGTATTTATTTATTTATTTATTTATTTATTTATGTGCGAGTTTTATCCACAGATGCATAACGCACTGCTGCTCGAGGAACGTCACAGTGGAGGAGACCCTACACGCGGCATAAATAAGGCGGTGTTTGATTGGCTCTCGCGCTCGATACAGAGAGAGAAAGCTGTCGGGATTTAAACTCTCGCAACAAGCCGCAGATTTAAAGTACAGCGCGGCAGAAGTGGTCTAGAGCCTGCGGTTAAGACTTTAATCTGAAGAACAAATCTGCGTGGGGTGAGGAAGAAGGAAAAAAACAAACCCCCCCCCCCTTCAGCCAGAGTTCCCAGTAGAGCAGATGGAGAAGATTTATACAAAAGAACGGGCTTTTACTCAGAACACGCAAAAACACTTCCTAGAGTCTTCAATCCAATCAGATATAATTACCACACACACACAGAGGGAAAGATTTATTTTTAAATAAGAAATGGTCACTAATTACCCCGCGTCTCCAGCTGCACGCCACACACACAGCGGTCTCCAGACAGAACCGCAGATGGAACAGTTCAACCGCCCCCCAGTTCACCCCCCGAGTTTACCCCCCCCCCCCCGGTTAAGCCCACGTGGAGGCACTCCATGTTCAGATAAGAGAATATTCCCCGTCAGCAGGAACGCAGTCGGCCATGACGGGTCCCGAGTGTGAAAGCTGCTTCTTTAGTGTTCGGGTGAACGTAGCTCACGGTTACGGAAGCGTTCGTACACGGCGTACGTACACATTCGGGTGTGTATGTTTAATGCCTCAGGGACGAGGCGTGGCCTGAAGGGCAGGAAGGCGGGGATTGGGATCGTACGGTGGTTCAGAAGCTGAAGCGCGTTGGAACGCTAGAGCGGATTCACTGTGAAGATGTTTAATAGTGTTACAGGACTGAAGAACGTCCTGTGAAGGCTAAACTGGGAGCTACAGGCTCGTGTTACTCGTCAGCAACACGAAGGAGCAAACTTCAGACAAGACCAGAAACGCACCTTGTCCGATTTAGTATTCTTGTGTTTTTAATATGAGGAACAAAGCCCTTTTATAACGTCCAGGGTGAAAACACCGAGGGAGTGAAGGAGGTTTAACGAGGGCGACGTGCTACGGGAATAATACACAAGAGATGCAGGACACACACACACCCACACACACACACACACACCAAAATACAAATCTATAATGAAGTAGTACACACATGAACAAAGTCCCCACCACCAGAACGGTCCGTTTAAACGCCGAGCCGTCTCTCTGACAAACGCCGTGTTCATTAAAAAAACAGACTGTAGATGTGCTGGAATGAGCGCAGAGAAGAGGAGGAGGAGAGGAGGAGAGAGGAGGAGAGAGGGAGAGGAGGAGGAGGAGAGGAGGAGAGAGGGAGAGGAGGAGGAGAGGAGGAGAGAGGGAGAGGAGGAGGAGAGGAGGAGAGAGGGAGAGGAGGAGGAGAGGAGGAGAGAGGGAGAGGGGGAGGAGAGGAGGAGAGAGGGAGAGGAGGAGGAGAGGAGGAGAGAGGGAGAGGGGGAGGAGAGAGGAGGAGGAGGAGAGGAGGACGGATTAAAAGCAGTTCAGCCTGACGGGTGTGAGGCTGAGAGACGGAGGTGAGAGGAGGTGTTGGGGAGGTTCCGGTCCAGGCGCCGCCGCCGCCGAGGAACTTCAGTTACGGAGGATCAGCTCAAAGCTCTGACTGATGTACGGAGAGACCTCCGGGGCACGGCACCTCACCGTCAGCTGGGGGGGAGAGGGAGAGAGAGTTTTGCTTAATTTTTAAAATCCACCTTTGTTTTAACAATTTATTCAAAAAAGTAACCAGCAAGAATTTACAAAGCTCATTAAAACTCCTGTAATTCTCAACGAGAAGGAGAGAGAGACAGAGAGAGACATGGAGGGAGAGAGACAGACAGAGAGAGAGACATGGAGGGAGAGAGACAGACAGAGAGAGACATGGAGGGAGAGAGAGAGACAGAGAGAGACATGGAGGGAGAGAGACAGACAGAGAGAGAGACATGGAGGGAGAGAGACAGACAGAGAGAGACATGGAGGGAGAGAGAGAGACAGAGAGAGACATGGAGGGAGAGAGACAGACAGAGAGAGACATGGAGGGAGAGAGACAGACAGAGAGAGACATGGAGGGAGAGAGAGAGACAGAGAGAGACATGGAGGGAGAGAGACAGAGAGAGAGACATGGAGGGAGAGAGACAGACAGAGAGAGAGACATGGAGGGAGAGAGACAGACAGAGAGAGACATGGAGGGAGAGAGAGACAGAGAGAGACATGGAGGGAGAGAGACAGACAGAGAGAGAGACATGGAGGGAGAGAGAGAGACAGAGAGAGACATGGAGGGAGAGAGACAGAGAGAGAGACATGGAGGGAGAGAGACAGACAGAGAGAGAGACATGGAGGGAGAGAGACAGACAGAGAGAGAGACATGGAGGGAGAGAGACAGACAGAGAGAGAGACATGGAGGGAGAGAGAGAGACAGAGCAACAGTGTGAGAAAGAAAGAGGCAGGGAAACAGAGGGAGAGAGAGAGAGATTGAAGGAGAGGCAGAAAAAAACAGACAGAAGGAGGACAAGAGAGAGAGTTAACACTAAACCAGATCTAATTCGAAGTGAACACTCTGAAAAGACAGTGTTATAGAAACAGGACGTGAGATCAGACGTGTGATCAGACATGAGCGTGACTCTGCTCAGACATGCAGCTTAAACCTGATTGATATTTCTTTAACATGTCTGATTTAATCATGGAAAAAAGCCAAGCCATATCTGAGAGTTAATCAGATTTCTGATCACGCATGACTCGGTCTGATCAGAAAAATCAGATTTCATGTGTCGACATGAGACAAAACAAATAAATGTACACAGACAATGTTACATGCAGGGGGGAAAGTGTAAATCAGTGATGATAATCAGAACACACACACACACACACACACACACACACACACACACACACACACACACACGTAGATGTTTATTGAGAATTAAATTGGGTTTGGAGGATACGTACTTTATCCTTCACCTGCACTTAAACTGCCTACTTACACTTTGCAGAGATCTGATGAGCGTAGTGATTGAGCAGGGCTCTTACTGCAGTGTGTGTGTGTGTGTGTGTGTGTGTGTGTGTAGTTTCTCATCTCTACAGGGACGTGAAGTGTGGATCAGTTGGAATATTTACTAACCGCCTCTAAAACTGTTGGTGTGTGTTTCGTTATCATCTCACAGCATTGTCCTGCTGCTATTACACCAATACTTCTCTCACACACACACACACACACACACACACACACACACACACACACACACACACACACACACACACACACACACACACACACACACACACACACACACACACACACACACACACACACACACACACACACACACACACACACACAGCCGCTTGTTTCTCATCAACTCCCCCTCACACACACTTCTCTCCATCCGGCTTCACGCCTCACTAACACCTGCTCCTCGGCTTTTAATAAAGGAAAAACATTACCCCTCTAACACTCCACTATTATCTCCTTACACTCGCTCTTCTCTCCTCCATCAGCCTCCTCCTCTCCCGTACCACAACCTCCTCCTCCTCCTCTCCCGTACCACAACCTCCTCCTCCTCCTCTCCCGTACCACAACCTCCTCCTCCTCCTCCTCCTCTCCCGTACCACAACCTCCTCCTCCTCCTCTCCCGTACCACAACCTCCTCCTCCTCCTCTCCCGTACCACAACCTCCTCCTCCTCCTCCTCCTCTCCCGTACCACAACCTCCTCCTCCTCCTCTCCCGTACCACAACCTCCTCCTCCTCCTCTCCCGTACCACAACCTCCTCCTCCTCCTCCTCCTCTCCCGTACCACAACCTCCTCCTCCTCCTCTCCCGTACCTCCTCCTCCTCCTCCTCCTCTCCCATACCACAACCTCCTCCTCCTCCTCTCCCGTACCACAACCTCCTCCTCCTCCTCTCCCGTACCACAACCTCCTCCTCCTCCTCCTCCTCTGTAATAAAGCGTAATACACCCGGAGGGAAAGAGTGACGGCTAGAGATTCAGTCAGATAGCAGACAGGTGGCGTTTTACGGTGAATCTACAGCACAATCACGCCGAGTCTCGGCTCTCTCTCCACCACAGAGCTCTTCAGTTCCGACTGTCACACGGCACCGTTTTTATCCCTTTAGAGTCGCATTAACGTCTGTGGAGCGAGTTACTTCCTGTTCAGTCCGTCCAGTGCGAGTCCCTTTGAATGAGCTGCTGCTATAGAAACGATAACGTTACGGAAAATTAATCACTGCTTTCTGAGCAATTCTGCATTCTGATTGGTCAGGTAGTGTTGAATTTTATTTATTTATTTTTTTTAATTTTTGTATTTCTATAACAGTAAGTGTTTTTTATCCCCTTCTCTATTTGTGTAAATATTTATTTATTTATTTTTAACTTGCGTCGCTCTGATCATTTAAAGGAACGGCGGGAACGGTTTTTTTTGGTTTTTTTTCCTCGGGAGATAGGAGGAAACCCGGAGGAAACCCGGAGGAAACCCAGGCAGACGCGGAGAGAACGTGCACAGACAGAAAGCCGAGCTCAGGACGGAACCGAAACCGGCCTGGTTCCCTAATAAATAATAATAATAATTCCTAATCGGTAAATCTCCGCAGAACTACAAGGCATGACTTTGATCTTTACATATTATATTATACAAAGTACATATCGACTATATTTATTTATTTGTTTTATTGGGCTTTGATGTGACGAGCGCTCCGAGACGTGACACTGAAGGACACTTTCTCCTGCTCCATCAGCTCGGGGCTTCCAGGTTGCCATGGGGACGTGGAAGTGTCAGAAATTAGGGAAACAGCACTTCAAAGGGAGTGTCATGTGATCAGAGACAGCAGGATCGAGTCTTATCAGTGCGCGCGCACACACACACACACACACACACACACACACACAGAGAGAGAGAGAACATGCTGCAGGGCAAAGAGGGAACATTCCTGTAAACAGGGGCGTGTGTGTGTGTGTGTGTGTGTGTGTGTGTGTGAGAGAGAGAGAGAGTATTAGTGCTGCATGCACTCGAAGCATCAGAGCAGTGTTTTTGTGTAGATAAAAGCGTCAACATGGTACAAGCTGTCTTACCATCTCTCTGTCTCTCTCTCTCTGTCTGTCTCTCTCTGTCTGTCTCTCTCTGTCTGTCTCTCTCTGTCTGTCTCTCTCTCTCTGTCTCTCTCTCTCTGTCTCTCTCCCTGCTTTATGTAATAATTAAGATCACCTTCTCCTTTAAATAATTCTGTAAAATAGTTCGTTAAGGTTTTCATCGTCGTTAAACACCGAAGGATTTTCTCAAACGAGCCCGAGTTCACCGTGGCTGAAACAATCGCATCATCACCAAAGATCGTCTTGTACAGCGTGATGAATAATCATAAAATAAACAAACATAAATAAAGGGGAGGAGACGCACAAAAAGAAAAGGCTGGAATCGTATAACCGCCGTTAAAGTGTTAAATCTGCTAAAAGTCGTGAGATTGAGGTGACTTCATTCCACTGGGGCTTTTTTTTTTTTTTTTTTTTTTAAACACGGATATATTTACACTGTAAACGTCCGAGCGTTCTGATCAGACACGTAAAATCTAATCCGTTTTTCTGCAGCTATGATGCTGAACTTCGCTCGTAACAACGTCCAGGTCCCTGTAACTTCACCCCCGTAAGTCGACTTCGGTATCTCCTAAAGTTTTATAAGCACCGAGTTTAACCCCATCACCGAAAGCTGCGGCGTAGTGTTACAGTCGTTGCTTAGTGACTTCAGTTTCCACGGCTACGGCGAAAGAAGCTAAATTCCAGTTCACGCCGTAACCACAGAAACTAAAGTCACTAAAGCATGACCTGTAACCGTGTGGTAGAACCTTTGGTGGTCTTTACAGCCATCGTCGCGTAAAGTCCCTGTTGCGTAACGTTAATGTGGCGCGGCGGTGTTTTATTTACCCGCGTGTTTAACGGCAGCGACTGCAGCTAATCGCTAAGCTTGTGTTTAGCTAACAGGCTCAGGCAGCACGTCACTGCAAAGCTAGCACCTCTGTTTGTTTGTCTATTCATTAGCAAGTTTTCTTCCAATCTTTTAAAAAATCTTTTCACTTGGCCGATCGATCTTCTACTTCATCATCTGGGTTATCATCTGGGTTAGTTCGTTTCTCTGTAACAGCAGGCTCGGGTATAAAACGGGTAGAGGAGAGTGCAGACAGACACGTGCATGATAAACATGGGGTCCCTCTCAATGAACTAATCAAGTTGTGGAGAGAGAGAGAGAGAGAGAGAGAGAGAGAGAGAGAGGGGGGGGGAGAGAGAGAGAGAGGGAGGGAGAGAGAGAGAGAGAGAGAATAATAGAGAGAGAGAGAGAGACAGAGAGAGAGAGGGAGAGAGAGAGAAGGAGAGAGAGAGAGAGGGAGAGAGAGAGGGAGAGAGAGAGAAGGAGAGAGAGAGATTTCAGAAAGTAACTCCAACCTCCAGGTCCTGAGTTGCAGTTTCCCCACACAGACGAGGACACACGCGTATATGAAACAGGTAAAGACACACGTTAACATGTAGGAAACAACCACGATACAGACACACACACACACACACACACACACACACACACACACACACACGTTATTAATCCATTCTTTATCATGAAAGAAACCTGGAACTGTATATCTGCAATGCTTTAATACTGCATGGGGGGGTGACAAAAAGATGAGTGAGATAGAATACAATGAGAAAGAAAAAGAGAGAGCGAGACAGAACAGTGAGAAGGAATGACAAAGCAAGACGGAAACGGTGATAGACAGATCAAATGAAAGAGACTGAGCAAGAGAGACAGAATGAGCACGAGACAGGAAGAAAGACAGAACTTTAGGATGATGTGAGATTGGAAGAACAGACTGAGAATAAAGCGAGCGAACGAGCGAGCGATCGAGAGAGAGAGAGAGAGAGAGAATGACAGCTAGAAGAAACAGAGCAGCAGAGCGACTGATGGAGAGTGATAAAGTGAGAGATAGAAATAAAGACAATAGAGAGTTTGTCATTCTATTTTCTATCTCTCTCTCTGAGAGATGGACAGAAAGAACGACAGGCAGAAAAAAAGACCAAGAGAATGATGATGCAGTGAAAGAGACTGAATGACGGACAGACAAAGTGATGGAGAGAGAGAAACAACAGACAGAGAGTGATGAGACAGAAAGAATGACAAAGATAGACAGTGCGTGTGTATATATGCGACTGTATATCGGTCTCTGTCTTTCTACCTGTCTGTCTGTCTTCCTAAACCTGTCTCCCTACACCTACCCGTGTTTCTGTCAGTCTTTCTCCCCCCTCCCCTCTCCCCCATATCTCAGCCTCTTTGTCTTTCTGTCTTCATTCTGTGCCTCTCTCCCTCTTGTTCTGTCTCACTCTGTCCCCCTTTGTGTTCCTCTCACGCTCTCTGTCTCACTCTCCTCCTTTCTGTGCCGGTCTCTCTCTCCCTCCCTTTCGGTCCCATTCTGTGTCACTCGCATTCTCTCTCTCACACCCCCCCCCCCCACTCCCCGTACCGTGTGGTTGGGATTAGCGCTCGGTATACGCAGCTCAGTGAGGACCCAGATGCCGTTGGTCAGTTTGATGGACAGGTAGAGGAGCTCCTGGGCGTCGGCTGTGCGTCGGGCCACAGTGAACACGTTACTGCCCTGCAGCTTGTTACTGACTGTGTCTGAGGGCAGAGAGAACAAAACACACACCTTAAATCCTACTGATTAACGTTAACACACCACTTACTTCCTGTACTGCAGCCATTCACTTCCTGTCAGACTGAAAGAAACCTCATAATTACGCTCTGATCGTTCAGCGCGTTTCACTCGTTTACATTAAACTGCAGTGAGGAACAAGTACCACAGACCAGTTCCTCTAATTAATCCTCTAATACAGAAGGTCACCATCTTTACAGTTTACAGAGGGTCTGTTTAATTCTCTTCTCTCCTTCATGTCTGATCGGGATGAGAGAGAGAGAGAGAGAGAGAGAGAGAGAGAGAACAGAAGTGTTGGAGTGGCATAAAGAGCAAAAAACCTGAGGGTGGAATTAATTAGCCGTGTGTGTGTGTGTGTGTGTGTGTGTGTGTGTGTGTGTGTGTGTGTGTGTGTGTGTGTGTGCGCGTGTGTGTGTGTGTGTGTGTGGTGGTTCAGTCAGTGTTGGCTCTACTGAAAAAAGAGAGGATAAAAGGTTTGGTCACTGTTAAAGCTTGCATTTGACCAATCAGCAATAATCAGTACAGCAAGCTCCGCCCCCCACAGTTCCTGTTCTGTATAAACAGTACCCGGAATTAAAAAGGTTCCACGTCCATGTGTTCCTGAAAACAGTTCCCCCGAGTTCCTGGTTCGTGGAAAATGTTTCGTACCCTGTTCAAGTCCCTGTGTGTGTGTTTTCCCGTCACATACCCGTACCTGTGAAAGGTGTACACCCTCCCATCAACTCACCTGCACTGAGGTGGCAGTCTTTTATCTGAAACTGAGCCTCATTTTCACTGGGAATGTCCTTCCAGGTAGCCAGGAACACCTGACGATCTACACAGAGAGAGAGAGAAGCGGGGGGGAGAAACCAAGAACAGGTGAGACAGACGGAGAAGAAGAATGAGAGACAGAGACAAAGAGAGAGAGAGATCAGGAGAGACAGACAGAAGGGGAGAGAGAGAGAGAATAATGAACAGGACATAAGGGGTGAGAACAGTTCTGTGTTCAGCAGCACTTCCCACAGAGACACACTCCAGCCTCCATTTGGAGGAACTGCAGGGGGTGAACACATGCGCGCACACGCACACACACACACACACACTCGCTCTCGTGTTAATTCTGAGCTGTAAGAAGTGCAGGTTGCTCAGTGTGAGTAAATGTGTAGGTACTACTGCTACTGTGTGCACAACCATCATCTATATGATCACCCAACATTAGCCCCGCCCCCTTTACAGATTTACATTAGCATGCCTTAAAGGTGAACTTAAAAAAGAAAAAAACCCCACATTTTT
>NC_071276.1:20355781-20385781 GCF_023375685.1 Ictalurus furcatus | reverse complement strand
CTGTACTTTTAAATTTAAAATAAATAAGTCAATATTAAAGTAAATAAAAGATAGACATCCAAACTGAACCAAAAATTAACATTCCAAATAAAAAATAAAGACAATAAAATGAAAAAAAAAATAAAAAACTAAACCAACCACCAAAGAACGCTTTAAATAACACGACAAAATTGTCTGAGTTTTTATTTCACCTCTAGAGGTCGCTCTCATACTGTATAATGACCGCGGACCCTTCTCAGCCGCTCGTGCAACGGACACGACCAGGAAAAACCGTCGCCGTGGAATTTTAGTTCCAGCAATCCGTTATCGATGCTGATTAATTGGCAAAACATTAATCGATCGACCTCTAGCCGCTTTCCTCTTGAGGCCAGAAAAGCGAGGATGTCACGCCGGCGCATCTTTCGAGCGGGAAAATCAAAAAATTACTAACGTAAGATGGAGGAAGGAAGGGGGTGGGGCTTCCAGATGATCGGTTAATACCGACGAGGTCAAAACACCTACGCAGCAGTCAATCATTCTAAATATTGATTAGCTCATCTGCGGTTGTTGCATTTCCCCTCCTTGATTTTGTCCGTAATTTAGTTTCAGCCGAGTAAAAAATGCGCTATCCGCCTTTTCTGCATACATGAGGGTTAGTTAGCGCTGACGGTCGGTTAGCGTTGCAATGACTCCTAGCCACGGACGGCGGTCACATCGTTGGGATTTGGCCTCGTGATCTCCAGACAACAGGGCAAACGCTCGTCTGTCGCACCACTCGAGAGCGGAGCTGCTAGAGGAAACGCATGAAGCATGTCGGGTCTGCATGATGGGTTGTGCAGCAGAAATGCAGAAAGGACGAATACGGAGCGATGCGGTATTGATCAGGATCCGTCTGGATTAGCTTGTATCGACAGAAACGGTCTCTGAAAGGTCTTCATCTTCATAACCTATCGACCGGCAGAACAAGGACCTGAAGCATAAACCAGTCCACCGAGTGCCGGGACGCGACCTAGCACACTCATCAACAGGAGCCGGCGCATTATCAGGAAGGAGAGCGGTGTCTTACGGACTTACTGATGCTGCATCGAGACCGAATACACAAGCAAAGAGAAGACGAGGAACCTGAGAAACGTATGGAAATCATGTGTAATCTTCTGATTCTCACCTGTTCTTGTTGAACTGGATGGCGAAGTCGGTCATGACGCTCATGGCCTTGTTGGTGAGAGACAGGTCCATGTGGATGGCACCACCACGCCGAGCAAACGTTCCCGAGATCTCCAGCCCTTTAGCCTTCATGGCCGGCAGCCACAGCTGCACACAGACGGACCGAGAAGGTTGTGGGCGGAGTTTTGGTTGTGAAGTCACATACAGTGTGTGTATGTCCAAGCACTTAATTCTATCCTAATGGGCGTGTCACACTTCAGATTTAAGCACACGGACAGAAGCCAGATGTTCGGGGTCTCAGATCTGATCTAAACAGATGTTCTTTTTATAAACTCCCTGAAGTCTGAGTGGATCAGGTGTGTTAGATTAACATCAGACCTAAACTTTGGAATAGCGGTTAACTTTCACACTGCTCATATCACTAACACACACACTGAGTCATCGCTAACACGCTCACCGTTTTGGGTGGCACATAGGCACCTGTCGCCATGCCGACACCCCCGCCGAGATCAAACAGGTCGCTGAGACCGCCTCCGACAGCCGGGGCACCGCCAAAACTCGCTGCCATTCCCACAGGAGCGCCCCCGAGACCCATGCCCATCTGTGGACACACGAAGAGGAATTCGTGACCCGTTTAGTTTCTTAAAGTTGCCGTACACATCATATCCAACCATAAAAAAACCTCTAGAGAGAATTAGTTTTCTACTGTTGTAAAAGTCGAAGGAACGGCCTAGTAGCATCTCTGCACCTTTATACCCTCAGAAACATACGAATATGCATAAACATACATGAATATTCAAATTAGGAATGTCCCCAACACTGATAGGAATTTTAGTAAGATATTTGTTCGAAAGGGAGCTGATGACTCACCGCAGGACTGCCGCCGATGTCTCCACCCATCTGCAGGAAAACAGACACGGAGACGGGGGTTAGAGAGCAGCACCGGGGTCGAGGGTATGATGTTGAGCTCAGGAGCGTGAAGGTGGCGAAACAGGAAGCGGTGAAATGACTAAATGGGAGGAGTCGTCATGGAAAGGTCTAACGGAGTGCTCCGATATCAAAACACGTCTCCGGCGTCAACCACAACTACTCACCAAACTGAAGACCAGCCACGACTGTTGCTACGGTTACATCTCGGGTCTCGGTACTGCTTTGCGCACTACACGTATATACGTGATCTTGAAGTGTTATTCATGCTTGTTGTCATGGTTACACCGCCATGGCATCAGGAGGAACATTTCCATGTTAGAGATGTTTCTCTATTAGACAATAACGCTCACGTGACGGCCAATCGATCGCGATCTACCGTAGCTGTGGTATTAGCGGTGTCTGTGGGACGCTACCTTCTCAACTGCGGTATACACTAGCAGAAGCAACACCGTCAGCGTGCACTAGCGCTACGGATTGATCGTCTAAACCCCTATGAGCACCAGGGGACCTGCTTCTACACACAGACACTGACTACGAGACTAATCTGTGATTAATAATAAATCTACACACACACACACACACACACCTCTCCGTCCCTATAGTCAGAGTAGGGAGTGGGAGACCGCACGTCCGCCCTGCTGTGTGCGCTCGTCTGATGGAGGGTAAACACACAGACAGACACAGAGACAGAGAGAGAGAGAGAGAGAGAGAGAGAGAGTGAGAGAGAGAGAGAATGTAATCGAGTGCAGTGAGAAGAAATGAAGAGAAAGATGCAGAACGCGCAGCTTTAACGAGGAAATGTCCGAGTGTTTGAGAACGTCGGGCCCCCGCTCAGCGTAGAGAGTCTAAACGTGTTGTGATTCTGAGAAACACAAATTTGCACCAAGAGCTCAGTAAATAAGTCGAAATAACTTCAACAGCTGAATTTCTTTCACACAGGCGCATCTCAAAAAACGTCAACATCGTTGTAAAGTTGATTTTTTTCCTCGCTGTAATTTAATTCAAAAAGTGGAACTTCCGTATCTTCTAGATCCTTTACATAAAGTGAAATAATTTAAGCCTTTGCGTTTTAATCCTGATGATTACGACTTTCGGCTCACGCTGAAAAATCCAGAATCTCAAAATATCAGAATAAAGAATCTCAAATACGGAATCGTCGACCTTCTGAAAAGCACGCTCATTTATGCGCTCGACACTCAACTCAAACTGTGAGCAAAATAACCTTTCTAACAGTTGTGACAGACTGCGTTTATACGAAAACCATCCAGTTTAGAGGGGTAGTGACGTCGTACCGCATCACGCCCTAACCCTAACCCTGCGTTATTCATACAACAGAACGATCTGGACGGTGTTATTCCACAACGATCCACAACAATTATAAACTTTCATTCATTAATGACCGACACGAAACATCTGAATGGTTTATAATTCAATGTAATGCCGCAGAACGTCTGAGAGACGAGTCACTTCCTGTTCTCACTGGGAGTTATAGCTGCGATAAACAGTAGTTCATTTACCAGCACCTATCTCTCTCTCTCTCTCTCTCGCTCTCACACACCCCTTCTGACCAATCAGACTCGAGAATTATTCTGTTTGTGTAGAAATCCGTCACTGGGGAAATAACGATAATAATTTAAGATAAGAGAATTATAATCACGACGTTCAGAATTAGAGTAAACGCACTGATTAAAATCATCATCAGAAAGAGAATAAGCACAACAATAGAGCTTGAAAAGCAGTCGGATTCAAGCGTGCGGGTTTCTTCAGGGGCAATAAGACTAATAAATCTTTTTTAAGTTGTGCATTTGAAATATATATTAAATAAACGGATGAAATGTTCCTCCTCCGTCATGATGATCTGTCTGCATGGGAACAGAGAGAACACGGCGCTCGAACGCATGCCAGTCATAAAAACAGCTGCCGAGGTGATGAATAAATAAATCCCTCCGTTCTGTGATCTACATCGTCATGAGGTCACTCATCTCGTTGTTCTTTTATTTCAATCTTTTATCTGTGCATCAGAAACCTGTGTGTGTGTGTGTGTGTGTGTGTGTGTGTGTGTGTGTGTGTGTGTATATATATATATATGTACGTGTGTTGCTTTGTTCATCTGTAATTCATTACCGTTTCGGATTCGTCTCCCATCTGCAGGTGAAGCGGAGACAAAAAGTAGAAGGAAGGAAAGAAAAAAAGACAGAGTCAAACAGCGGGACGTGAGAGAGTGAGCGAGTGAGAGAGGAGGAAGAGACAGGGAACACACCTCCAGTTAGTTGTAAAAGGCTGGGATGGTGTGCTTGACTCCTGACTTTGTGTAAGTGTGTGTATGATGAGAAACGGCGAGGAGTTACACACATCATTTACAGCACACTCCAAGCTACTGAACATTCTGTGAGGTTCCTTATTAATGGCTTGAAAGGAAGCGATTCCAAAACAAACCCAGCCATTCAATAAGGACAAAAGTAATGGCACCCGATAAAAAGGCATCTTCATGATTCTATAGGCTTCACTTGCCTCGTGGCTGCAGTATGGCTTTGTCTGACTGATTAAAGTTGAGGGAACAGGGACACTCGGGACGTTTACTTTATGGCCAAAGCCTGCGGCGCGGCTGTGTTTAGTGCCAGCTGCTGTTCCCTGCCAACTTCCATTTTACTGGATCAGCGTACAGTCGTACATTCCTGATGTGCTGGCAAGCTACTGTACAGCACCGGGCCCTCACAGCGCAGCTATTAGAACTTCGGAGTAACCACTGATGCCTGCAGGGGCGGGTGCGACAGGGGGAGGGGGCGACAGGGGGCGGGGGCGACAGGGGCGACAGGGCGTTCTAGCCCTGAAATCTACTTCAGCAGAAAATGGCAGGTTTATATCACAGCAGTTGGTCACAAGATTTATTTAAAGAACAAAAGATCAAGCAAACAATCTAAACATCTGTCTAAAGATCAAACATTTATTTCAAAATTAATTTTAAAAATGGCCTAAAGATGAAACAACCCAAACATCTGTCTAGAGATCAAATCATAAAATCTATCCAAAGATGAAAAAAAAAAAATCTTTAATATCAGCCAAAAGATCTAAAGATGTATCTACCCAGAGATCAAAGAAGTGTCTAAATACTAGCTAGTGTACTGAACTTCACTGGAAAACAGAATTAATAAATATAAAAAAGAAATTTAAATCCGAACGATCTCCTAATGCATAAAGTCATGTTTTGGGTCTTATTTATAAAGTGAGCTCAGATTTATTCCCGGTTCCTGAGCGCGTCTCTGCCTACTGTGCGTATTTACATACAGTGTGTGTGGGGAAGGGAGAGGTCATGTGACCTACCAGACTGTCCAGTCCTCCACCCAGCAGGTCCATGGCCCCCATCTGCATAGCAGGGGGTACAGAGGGCACGGTAGTGGTGGGCGGAGCCAGGTCCAGGTTAAGCAGATCACCCAAGAGATCACCCTGGGACGGAATGACAGCGGGAGGAGCATCTGAGACTCCTCCCACTGACTGGCTGGCATCTGGGCTTTCAGCACTCTCACCACTGAGAGAGAGAGAGAGAGAACATTTGTGATATTTATTCAGGAGTATGTGTATGAAAGTATACTGGCGTTTGTGTGAGACTCACGAGCCAGTGCGGGCAGGAAGGCGTTTGTGCTGCACCCCTCGGCTGCCCTCGACGAAGGCGCTGGGTGGTTTGTGGTAGATGGAGGCCAGCGTGCCGATGTGGCAGATGAGCTCCTCCAGCAGCGTGGGCTCGATCAGGTCCGTCTCCTCCGAGATCAGAGGCTTCTCGGCCAGCACCACCTCCTTCGCCGCCACGGGGTCGGTGGACAGCAGGCGCCAGTAGATGTATCCGCGATCACGCAGGTCCGGGTTATCCGAGTCCTGAGACGGAGCAGGCACAGAGATAAACGAGTGTGGGAGTGTGTGTGTGATATTACACACCATCTGGCCTCTACATCATAGAATACTGAGATTTTCAATCATCTCTTACTGGATTCTGATTGGTCAGAAGGTGTTGATTAATTCTCTATAACAGCGGCTCTGACCGCAGTGCAGCTTTAGATTAATGCGCTCGCTCTGATACGTTATCGTTTCCGTTATAGAGCCGGAATCATGAGCTTCAGTACAAGAAACCTCACCATATGGCTGGTAAAAGCGTATACGTGTATACAGTACATGTCCAGGCACAACTACTGTATCTACAAGCAGTGTTTATTAAAACGAAACATGACTGCCCCCTACTGGTCCTGAATTCCCTGCGCCCGCAGCATGCGCGTGATTCCGCACGAAATCGTACGATCCCCTTTCCTTCGACGCACGTTTTTAACGGCCACGTCTGTACGATCAGATAACGAATTATCGCATTAAGCTAAGAAATAAAATGATTATTTTTCACGGTATTAAGATCAACACAAGTACAAGGATTCCGCCTATTTATTAAAAACACGTAAACGAACAACACGCAAAGAGCAACCAAACAGCTGGCCGTCTGATCCGCCAGACTTAACATTAGCAAATCTCTAACTCTGGCTAAACGGAGGAAGTTCTGAGGAAATCTGTGATTCTGATCCGACGCAGCTCTGCTCGTGAAAATAAAAAACACGTCCGATTTGTTGTGTGGAGGTGCAGGTACACACCGATACACTTCTACACTACACATCTAGCTCAGACCGGTGTGTGTGTGTGTGTGTGTACCT
Source organism: Ictalurus furcatus (assembly GCF_023375685.1). Classification (NCBI taxonomy): domain Eukaryota; kingdom Metazoa; phylum Chordata; class Actinopteri; order Siluriformes; family Ictaluridae; genus Ictalurus; species Ictalurus furcatus. The sequence goes on along the minus strand of NC_071276.1, from coordinate 20,379,023 downwards.
GCGTGGCCAGGCTGAGTACTTGCTGGACGAGCTCCTGGGTCTCAGTGGGCTTCTTGAGGAACAGTTTGACGATAGCGGTGAGCAGCTGCAGCTGCACCTGTCCCGGGTGAACGAACACGAACACACACACACACACACACACACACACACACACACACACACACACACACACACAATAAGCACATTCTCTAGTGTTCCCCTGCTCAAACACAGGACCATCAATAGGACCGGAGTAGAGAACCACTTCAACACAGATTGAGATGAAGTACGGTAGTGTATATACATGTGAAGATGTGTGTGTGTTACCTGTGTGCTCTCATCATGGAACCCCTCCAGGAAGCTCTCGAGCAGCTCGTCTGCGTTGTCGATCCTCTCAGCGTATTCTCCCACGATCCAGATCATCGCTGCCCTCGCCTCGGGTTCATCCAGAGAGTCCAGGTTCTCACACAGAGTGGCAATCACACTCTCGTACCTACGCATGCGTGCACAGATGCACACACACACACACACCAAACTCCCAATCAGTTTCTAACAGTCCCTATTAGATGATAGCATTCATTCTTAGACAAATCATCACATCACTGCATCTAAACTCCACGTTCTCGAGTTTACAGAACGTTCAGGACGCGGTCATGAGAGACCACGTGACCAATAGAGATGTGGTAAATACCAGTTATTATATATGAAATAAATCTAAGTGAATAATATTGTTGCTGTGTTATAACGGATTTCAGCGTACAGCTCTATCGGCGGGCGTGGTGCTCGTGGGTACGAGAGGAACACCTACTTGTTCGGGTACTTGCGGAAAATGTCCTTGATGACCACGATGGCCTCCTGCACCACGTAGTTGACCTTGGTCTGGATGAGGTCCAGCAGCGTGCTGACGCAGCGCTCGGCCGATTGCTGAAACACACGGCACTAAGTCATCGACACCGTTTCTGTTCCGCTGTGTGTCTCACGCAGGACTAGCTATGTTCAGTAGCACATATACGCACGTCTGACGAACAGAGTCCGAGCGTAATTTAAAAAGATCTTACCTCTACTTTGATGGCACAGCGGCCGATGGCACGGACGGCTTTACGGACGAAGTCCACATCCACTTCGGTGGCGTATTCCTTCAGCTCGGCCAGCACCTGGGACACGGGAGAGGAAACGGCAGCTATGGGGTCAGTCCAGAAAAACGCTTGCAATTAATACATAATACAAGAACTGTATACCCCGAATAAGACACTATTAATCACTGATGCATCGCTCACAACATGATGTGTGTGTGTGTGTGTGTGTGTGTGTGTGGGGTCACCTGTGCGATGTTAGCCTGAGAGGCCAGGCGGATCATGATGTCTAGCTTCTCCAGTTTGACGTATATCGGGTCGTTATATTTCACAAAGAACACCTTCATCTCGTGCTTCAGGACCTCGGGCCTGCAGGGAAACACGCAGCGGGAGAAAGACAGACTCAGACACGTCACCACAGCACGTGGATCTCACGTCTCATCCTGACTTAACTTAGTTAACCGGTTAACTTAAACCAAATAACTAAAGAAGCAGTCCATGTGGACCTCCACCCCTGGCCCTCCACCTCCAAAACACAACCCGCACCCCTGGCCCTCCTCGCCCAAAACACAACCTCCACTGGTCTAAGGGACTGAAATACTCATATGAAAGGCTTAATTTTAAAAAATATATACACCACTGAAATACATTTAGAGAAAGTTATTTAGAGTTAAAATGAATAGTTAGGAATGAAGTTAGGACAGGCATAAAAACGTGTTTCAGTCTCAAATCATAATAATAATAAAGAAATAGAAAGGTTGTTGGATTCTGAGCTACAAGTGATCAAGGATGAATATAAATGTTTGAACATGGGTCTTGTTATTGTCGGTGATAACTGAAGCCTTCAGTGCGGGAGGGTTTTTAAACTGCTCTTTACCAAGAGATCAATCATTTATAAAGCAACTGACTGACAATCCTCTAATATTAATCTGGCCTCAGACTAAAATAAAAAAAAAAAAAAGTGAAGCCATATATACACCTACATGTATATAGAATATAAATGACTAGCATGGTGAACAGAATCGATAATGAACCCGCTCTGTAACCGTCTCCGGTCCCACGCACCGTTTCTGGACGATCAGGTTGATGTTCCTCAGCGCCACGTACTGCAGCTCGGGTTCTGCGGAGAGCAGGGTGACCAGAGGAGGGGCCAGTTTCTTCAGCAAGGTCCCGTAATAGTCCAGGTCTTTAGGGAGCATCTCCATGAACTTCATGAGCACCTTGACAGCCGACAGGACCACGGCCGAGTTAGCGTGAGACAGCCGGGGGGTCACTCTCTCACAGATACTGAGGAGACACAAACGTACCAGGTCATCACTTATAAACGGAGAGGCAGGAGGAACAGATTTTTCAGACTATTCCAACACCCGAGACCAGAAAAAACACTTCACCCGAAGTTGGTCTCGGATGCTGGAATAGGAGTTCTGGATCGGACATGCGTATTCTTTTGTTTAATAAAGTATTAGAAATTTTTTTCAGTGTGCTAATTCAGAGGTGTGAGCCAGCCTTGACCTCTGACCTCTGGGACTCGCGGTCGTCGCGGGGTGTGTAGTTGGCCAGACAGTCCAGGATGAAGATCTGTCCCCACTCGGTGCACTCGTTCAGGGCCGTCAGCAGCTTGTTGATGGTCTGAGGGTTCAGGTCCAGCAGGTTACTGTTGGGGTGCGACTCCGCGATCTCAGACAGAGCGGCTACGGCGTTCGCCACCACCTGAGAGAGAGAGAGAGAGAGAGAGAGAGAGAGAGAGAGAGAGAGAGAGAGAGAGAGAGAGAGGCACTGATTAAACGCTGGGTCCATTCCCCATCACATAACAGCACTTATGTAGAACACTAGGTGTTCCTCTAGGGTGCGGGACGCTGCTGCTCGAGGTTTCTGGGGGAAAGTCACGGACTCGTACTCAATAAAGTTGCTAGGACTAACCTGCCGGATCACTTTACGCATCATATGACATGAAGAAGGAAGAAATCTGAAGACACTTAACAAAAAAAAGGACCAGAATTTTTTAAAATTAAAACTAATTTCCAGTTGTTGAGAACAGCGGTCATCAGCGATTGGTCATGGGGAACAGGGGTGATGAGTGATTGGTCATTTGGACCAATGGTGATTAGTCGTTGGGAACGGCAGTGATTAGTGCTCGAAATGACACATTCTGGACAGCGTTTAAATCAAACGGCTCACATGGGACAGTGGAAACTGATGAAGGTGGAAGAAAGCAAAGAAAATATCATTTTTAAATGAAGCCTCTCATTTTCCGAGCACAAGACACAGCGACTTTGTTTTAACGGGTGCCAATACTTTAGTCTTGCTGACAATAAAGCACAAAGACTGTTGAAGTGGAAAGTGCATCAGAGAGCAGAAACGATCAGCACTAGGTCTAACTCCCTGTTCAGTACACATGGTACCTGGACCAAAAGCGTAACCAGACTCGGTACCGTTACTTCAGCAGTAGAACTGCGGTACTGCAGCAGTACCGGTACTTCAGCAGTAGAACTGCGATACCAGTACTTCAGCAGTAGAACTGCGGTACTGCAGCAGTACCGTTACTTCAGCAGTAGAACTGCGATACTGCAGCAGTACTGGTACTTCAGCAGTAGAACTGCGGTACTGGAGCAGTACTGGTACTTCAGCAGTAGAACCTCGGTACTGCAGCAGTACTGGTACTTCAGCAGTACTGGTACTTCAGCAGTAGAACTGCGGTACTGCAGCAGTACTGGTACTTCAGCAGTAGAACTGCGGTACTGCAGCAGTACTGGTACTTCAGCAGTAGAACTGCGGTACTGCAGCAGTACTGGTACTTCAGCAGTAGAACTGCGGTACTGCAGCAGTACTGGTACTTCAGCAGTAGAACTGCGGTACCAGTACTTCAGCAGTAGAACTGCAATACTGCAGCAGTACTGGTACTTCAGCAGCAGAACTGCGGTACCGGAGCAGTACCGGTACTTCAGCAGCAGAGCTGTGGTTAATCCCCCAAAACATTTTCACTCTTTATGATCAGAGAGTTTGTTATTTTCATTAAATTTATAGCTATTACTTTATTACAATATATTTATATGTTTGTTAATTTTATAACAGAATAATTAAAAGATAAAAAATTATTTTTAAAATAATTATAAAACGATACATACTCAGTAATACAATTAAACACTACCAATAAAAGGTATAGTTAAATAATGAAGCTATTTTAATGAGTTAATGCACTCTGAGTAAGTCAGGGTGGAGGTTCCTCACCATGGGGTTGGAGTCGGAGATCAGGTCCTTCAGCGTGTCCAGGAAGCCCTGATCCTCCACCAGCTGGGCGTTGATGTCGTGGAGTTTAGCCACACACACGGCCGCGGTCTTCCTCACGTAGGGATCCTCGTCCTTTAGACACTTGCGTAGTGGTTCACACAGGTACTCTGTGATCTTGTCCACGCGGATGCAGCCCATGGTGCGCACGGCCAGCGCTCGGATCAGAGGGTTCGGGTCCTCGCAGTCCTGCGGAGTTCAAAAAACCCCCAGAGATCAGCTGGGTTCACTGCTGCGCTTTAATCAGCTGCCCTCTAGTGGAGATCGAGGGGAAATGCAGCTGATTCCCAGTAATTTCCCTTCTCAACGTTCGGTAATAAACCTGTTATATTCAATAACCATCGAAATTCACTGTCCAACATACTTTATATTACTAATGACTTAACATTATCCTGACTAATCCCACCCTGCCCGTGATTACACACCACTGGAATACATACAGGACATGTTCGTGTGTTCTCAGTGGTTTTGTGAAGAAATCCAGGTGTATAACGTATAACGAAAACGCTGTAATATAAATAATTCGAGGTGATTCGCACCTTGACGAAGGTGTTGACGGCCATGATGGCCATGTCGGGCTGGCTCTTGGCGTAGTTCATGAGGTACAGGTAGACCAGCTTCTTCAGCTCCAGGTTGTCCGTCTGCATGCAGTTCACCACGTCAGGAAACAGTGCGCTGCACACAGACGAGATGGCCGCCTGAGTCACGCCCACTCGCTCGGTGCAGCTTACGGCACTTTACAGTTTCAGTAAACTCACCTGACATCTTTACCCACTGTCATGGAGGCGATCACCTTCTTCACCGCCTCCTTCTTCTTCTCCTTCTTATCGCTGTTCAGCTCGGCCTTCAGCTCAAAGATCTCCCCTGTGAGAGCGCGTGCGCACACACACACACACACACACACACACACAAAATCAGCTCACTGTGTACACTGTACCGTCTCGTCTCCGTCCTCAACAGCGCCAACACACAGAGGTGCCGCTCTGACCGTGTGTGTGTGTGTGTGTCAGAACGTAAACACAAAACTGGGGTGTAAGTTCACCAGACAGGTCTGAACTGTTTACTCTGATAACTCAAACATTCCCACCAAAGACAGCGGGAAATCTATCACACACACACACACACACACACACGCACACACGTGCACACACGTGCACACACCACCAAAGGGGTTTCAGTTTAATGTGTGCGGTCTCTTTCATTCTCAGTGAAGGAGGTGTGGCCTATATAGTCATCAGTGGCAGTCATGTAGGTGAAGGAGGCGTGGCCTCTATCTTGTCAGTCCCAGTGAAGGAGGCGTGGCCTCTGTACCAGGGCTCTACAGTAACAATTTCTTTTAGGAGCACTCGTGCTCCTAATTACAAAACTTTAGGAGCACAGTTAAAAATTTATGAGTACAGTTGAAGTTTAGTTTGTTGTTTTTTTTGTTTTTTAGAGATGGTGGCGTTAATGTGCCACAATACCACACACAAGTAGCATGAGAAAACCTGAGCTGGTCAATTATGACAGAATTTAGGAACACAGTGGGAGCCATGACACATTCATTTACCTTCTGATAAACTAAATCTAATATTTCCAGTTCATTTTACAGACTGTATGCAAAAAGCCACCGTTAACCTGTTTACCTTGTAAACAAATACAATAAACATCAATGTTCAGTGTGTGAAATCTGTTCCTCTTAAATATATTTAAAGCTACACCATCAGACATTTCCACTGTCATGGTTCTGGGCTGGAGTCAGTTCTCGACCCGCTCTGTGTGTATTGTGTAGATATCTGAATAATCTCATATAGGATGTGATTGGGGGAGTTCATTTACCCGTCAGATGCACAGCGCTTTAGACAAAGACACATTTCTGTCTTTACAGTTTATTAGTTTTTTGTTTATTAGTTGTTCCTTTTAAATCAGTTCCCCAGTACAGTGTTGCCATGTCTGCTGATAATATTGAGTTATTTTGGGGGATTAAATCGAAACATGGAAACCAGAGTTGACTTTTCTGGTGATATCTGGCAACCCTGAGTTTAAATGAGGTGAGTGCGCGGCGTATTAGAGTTGGCGAGAGCGTGAAGGAGAGCGGCAGTGTGCTGTATGTTTACAGACTGAACAGTCGCTACTCTCGATTATGATTGGTGAGGAATTATTTAATAAAGAAGTTTGAAATGAACCCACCTTGTAGCGTTAACAGTATTATTAATTTACCGCTGTGTCTACACGAGCAGGTCGCAGGTGCAGGTCATTTTGCGGGATCAATAAAAGATGGCGGTTTGAGAGAAGCAGATGATGTAGAGTTACTCTCGTCATCGTAAAGGCTTCTCTGCAGTACTTCCACACTTGTTCGGTTGACTGAGGAGACGAATGCAGTGTGAAAGTAACTGTAGCTCGGAGTGGCTGCATTCTGGAGTTGTAGTTTTTATTCCGATTGTATCATACAACTCCGGACAGGTCACTCGCACCGGTGCGAATCAATATTTATTCACACACAAAGAACTTTTCAGTCACAAATGCGAGTGAAATGGTCGCACTGTAGAGCCCCGAGTATCTGTCAGTCCCAGTGAAAGAGGCGTGGCCTATGTGGCTATCAGTCCCAGTCAAGAGGGTGAAGGGGGCGTGACCTACCACTCCTAAAAATAACAGACGCTGCAAAATTATCGCAATAAAACACTAGATGTTACGAAGTGAAAGCGTCCCATCACTAATCTCAAACCCCGCAGTCCTACGTTCGCCCATCTGACAGGAGACACAGTGAAGGGATAAAGGGCTTTAATCTGTTCTTTCTGAGAGGAAGAGAAATAACTCCACACTGCGTGATGTACACAAACCGGAGCTGTAATTAACGCTCCTGGGTAATTAAATGAGACGACGCGCTCAGACGTCCTGTAAACAGAGAAGATTATTATTTAGCGCTGATGAGACGGCGTGAGGCTGGGATTAGTCCGCTGCCTCCCTACGTACTCACCACAGGACGTTTCCTGCTCTTCACCTTCCGCTTTCCTGCTAAACGGAGCGCAAATGAAGAATAAAAATAAAAGAACGAGTTACAGCGAGAGAGTTACGTACCCTTCTTGGTCGTGGTGAAATATTTCGAGTCGGTCATCTTGGATCCTAAGCCTCTGTTTTCCTGCGCAGGAATGAAAGAAGGAGTCAGAAGGAGACACGATAAAGAAAGAGAAGAGCGAGAGCAGGAAACTCCAGAAGTGCACGATCAGGAAAAATAAAAGGAAGCTCCCCGTCCTTATCCCGGTGACCATCAGCTCCGAGGTCTCCGAAAAATACTTGGGAAGCGGTTTGTTTCCTCCTTATTCAGCTGAAATATCACACAGCCTCATCCACACCATCTCTCTCTCACCCACCCCCCCACCCCCTCGTTTCCTGTTATCCACATCCCCAATCCCAAAAGTCTAATCCTCACCTTTACGAGGCAGAGGTCCTCCAAACAGCGAGAAACCCCCCCCCCCCCCCCAAAAACACCTAATAAAGGGAGGGAAGTTAGATAAGGCACGCCGGACATCCTGCTCTGAAATGAACCTGAATATTTCCCCTTCACTGAAAACTACAGCTGGGATTAAAAGCGGGACGACACGACCAAAAGCATCGTACCTCACTCGTTTCATACCATATTATTAACCGTCATTTACTCCTTTAGACGTTTTAAACAACACTGCATAGCTGAATAAATAAAAAGAGAACAATACACACTGAGAAAAGGGAAATAAAAGAAAGAAATTCCGTACAAACCGCTGACTTGCTCATTTTAAAGATGTAAATGTGTACTGTGTAAACAGGATTAATAAAGAGAAATGACATGACATTATGGGTGGATCCTTCATCATCATCATCATCATCGTCAGTTTATTAGTGTTCAGGCTGTACAACACAGAACCGCGTCAGAACACGCAGCTGTTTAAACACCGGCTTCTGTTTACACGGAAGACACCGGAACATCTGGGAGCACGGCGAGGACACGGGCCAACGTTTACACCGTTTCCCACCGCGTCCGGTTCAACAGCTGCGCAAGAAGCGAGCGACGCCGAGGACGCAACCGGGACCGTGGGGTGGGAAGTGTGGGCGGGGCTAGCGGCGCTGCTCGATGCTGATTGGATATATCCGGGTATAACAAATCATCACGCTACACTGTATAGACACGCACACACACACCACAATCGAACACATAAACTGGCTGATTTTTAAAAAATAATTATAATCTACATTATTATATCATCAATAAGGCAGGAGGGTTGTAACCACGGTAACCATCATTCTCACCGAGGACACATCCAGGCCACCCAGTTATTTATTTATTTTTATTCACACAAACACAGTAGATTCAATTTACTCGGTACCTTTCACGCCTGGAAGGCGTTTTCACGCTCGAGTTATACTTACAAATAATTTCCTTCGCAGCGCAAAGGCGGGATTCCACGACGTCACACGCTTTTTTGCACGCGGTTTCAGACAAAAATAGTCGCCTTTTTCCCCTTTATTATTATTATTATTATTATTATGATTAAAGGGCACCGAGTCACACCTGCGTGCGTGCGTTAACGCGTGTGTGTAACCCGGTACGGGCTTAAAGGAACACGCGTCTCGGCTGTTCCCTTGTGATCGGATCACTGGAACCGGACATCACGTGAACAATAAAAGACCTTCACCTGGCCTCGTCCTCTTTACGGAAGCGCGACTGCAGCCGCTCGTACCCGACTTCCTGACTTCTCTCTAATATCAGCTACTTCCTCTATTTACTTTCTACACTCGATTTCACTCGATTTCACAGCCACGGAACCACGACTCGCACCGAGGCCGCTTCACAGATCACTTACGCTGGAGAAATCCAGGAAGCGTCATGTATTATTCACTCCCGAGAACCTGCAGGCCGCGCCGCAGGAAATTTAAAACCGACCACGACGCTCAACACGTCCAACGCTCTCAAACAAACTTGTTTTGAGCATCAGAAGCGTTCCGACCTGAATCCTGATTGGTCAGAGGGTGCCGGTTAATTTCCTATAACAGCAGCTCGGGTTTATATACACCTTATCGTTTCTATAGTAACGGCTCGTCCACGCCGACTTGTTGACCTTTCCCGTACGGAGAAGAGTGTGCGTTTAACATTTTATGGAAGGAGTCTCCAGCGTCGGCGCTCCGTGTTCGTCCTGGACGAATAAGAACACAGAAATAAAGGCTGAAATGAAAGACAGGACGTGTGTGTGACGTGACGTGACGTGTTTCTCGGTATCAAGCAGCTTTTAAACATTACACAAGAACTCGTTTCGCTGACATTTCCGCAACTATAAACGGATAAAAAGCACGGCGTGTCGCTCTCGAACGGATTAAAACCCGATTGTTAAACTGGTGTTGTGTAAGAGGAATAAAACACCCAAGGATGTGCTGCTGTAGAAGAATAATCAACCTCATCACTGTTTCATTACTTACATAATACTGTATAACACTCTTTATATAGCGTTTTACGATAGAAATAAACGAGAGAATAAAGCTTCTTTCAGATGTAGAATGTCTGAAAGATGTCAAGTGTCCAGTATTTAACACCGCAGCCCTGGAAAAAGACGTCAACAACGAATTCAACGTCATTCCTCAACACTGAAACGCACTGCATACTTCCGTACTAAACAGTACAGAGAACAGCGCTGTGCGGCGTATTAGCGTACTGTTTTGACGCACTATGTAGTACGCTAGTATGCATTTCACAACACAGCTTTACAACGCGATTTTCTTACTAAATAACGACCGCGCACTAAAACGTGTTTGTGTTCACTGTATTTACACTGATAAACATTATTAATCCGACTTCGTCATAATTAAAGTGATTTATCCAGAGTTTAAAATGTAAACGCTATCTAGCTCGCCGGTGACAAGTTTCCACACTGAGCTAGCTTTAAAAAAATAAAAACACCACAGCATGCTAACTCACTAGCTAGCTAGCTTAACTACCTCGGTAACTTCGTGAACAACCACCTAACACTAGCTGGTTAGCTTTAGTTTTTAGCATTTGCAGTGAGTGACATTTACATATTTATTTTGTTTAAATAAGCGACATTTTGAAACTAGAGACATAAACTCAACTAAAGCTAGTGCTAGCTAGTACGCTAGTCGCATTTAAACACTGACGTGGAAAACGCGGAAACAAAAAAAAAAGTTAAAAAAAAAAATAAATCACAAATATAAACTATATTTATATTTTGTACAAATAATATATCTATTTTTTTAATACTCACGCATAACTGACTCGCCCACTCCATTTTTGTGCGTTCGCGAATTTGAATGAAGCTATCGCGAATACGATGAAACACAGGCCGAATCCCAAACGCCTTTCTAGAACACTAAGTAGTGCACTCCATACTGGACGGACGTCATCTCGCCTGCGTAGTAGTATTAGTGGTAGTAGTAGTGCGCTTGTATAGGGAGCACAGCGCCATTTGAGCTTCACCCTTGCTAAAGCTAATGCGATGGACATGACCTTGTTTAGCCGGAGATTTAGAGATATTTAAGCTGTTAATCCTGCCGCCTGGATCCTCCCGAGCAGCCACACAGACGGAAAAAACGTCAGAGAAGCTAAATTTAGAGCTGATAAACCGATTTAAACGCAGAATTAAGAGTAAAAAAGCCCCCAGAGCAGAGCTTACCCGAAGTGAAGTGTGTTCCAACTCGGCCCTTCCTTCTGTTCCTCCTCCTCTAATCACATGAGTCAGGCTCCGGTTCTCCTCCGCACACTAGCCTACTACATAGTATACACAAACATTCTTTACGCACTGTTTAGTACGTCAGCGTAATTCATATCGTGCATTAATGGTGTACACAGGCTGAACATAAACACGTTTTAGTGCGCGGTCGTTATTTAGTCAGAAAATCGCCTTTTAAAGCTGTGTTCTGAAATGCATACTAGCGTACTACATAGTGCGTCAAAATAGTACGCTAATACGCCACACAGCGCTGTTATTTGTACTGTTTAGTACGGAAGTATGCACTGACCTATCGTTGTAGCCTTTTTATTGGCCTACAGCGTTAAATATTCTACATTTTACATCTAAAATAAAGTTTATGTATATTCAAGTATTTTATTGTTATTTACATTTTTTTGTATGTTGTATAGCCGAGTTGTTTTGATATATTTTTGTATATTTATGTATATTATAAGAAGCAGAGTTACTTTGACCACCTTGAAGTTATTATTATTATTTTCCTACAGCAGCATGTCCCTTAGTGTTTTATTCTTGTTACACAACAGCAATTTGCCATTTTTATCAGATTATAGTTACGTATAATGTTGTGAAATGTCCACGAAGTGAGTTAGTTCCTGTTCTCGCTTACGTTATAGCAGCTGTAAACAGTTTTTCCCCTCACCAGCCTTTCTCTTTTTTTCTGTTTTGAAGGCAATAAGACGAAAAAAATATTGAATAAAAACACAGCTTTTCATGGTACCGAGAAGAAAAAAAATCTCTAAACGCGTCTGTCCGGAATACATCGGAAAACTTAAGGTTACATAAAGCTTTCCTCTGACACTGGAGACTCCTTCCATAGATGTTAACGTTTACAGAAACCGTCGTCGTATCGACTATCTTTTAACCCGTGTATTTTCAGTGGAGAGTCCCTGCGAAACGAGCTGTTACTATAGAAACGATAGCGTATTAGATCGAGCGCATTACACACATACGTCATATAACGTAGAGTATTTAGTAAAATGAACAGCGTTTCTGATGCGTGTGGACCGCTCTCTCTCACACACACACACACACGTCTCACAGGCTGTTCGCGTGTTCTCAGAAACAGATGATGAACTGTTTGTGTGTGTGAAAGTTAATCCGGTATCTGAAACCCCACAATCAGGGATTTTGAGAAAAACACAGCTTGCAGTTTCTCACACTCTGAACTCTGTGAGAGAAGAAAACTTCATAAACAAACCTGTGAACTGCTCAAAGCTCTAAAGCTGAGGTTTATTTTTACAGTGTGGGCACTATAGAATTACAGCACTGAGCTCTGTGTGTATGTGTGTGTGTGTGTGTGTGTGTGTGTGAGAGAGAGAGAGAGAGAGAGAATGTTCTACATTTACATTTACATTTATTCACGTACTAATACACATGATGCACCTAAAGAAGGAAGGATGTAGTGTATAGCCTCCAGTTTAACATGTCTGAATCACACACTGCTGCAGTGGTGTGTTTAAACGGCACGAAACACTGCAAACTCAGTAAAATGTAGATGTGTGATGTGTGGATGAAGTGAGGAATACTGACTGTACAGTTCATTTCTGAAAAACAATGCATCATAAACTTATGATCACTAGCGTTAGCTGGCTAGCTTGTTCAAACACATGACTCAGCTTAAAATGATTCTGAATCATTGTGCTCATCGTGCCAAACGACTCGGATGATTGTCTGATTCTTTTTGATTACTGTGCATTACTGTATTATGGAATCGGGAATATAGAATACATTTTCAGCAAGAGCATCACAAAATGTTGTACTAATTAAAAAATAAGTAAAGTAATTAATTTTTTAAAAACGTGTCTTCGGAAATAAGAATCAACTGCAAACGTACATCTAAAAGAGTCGACTCAAAGAGTCGGCTCTCAGTGTTTATCTAAAAGAGCCAAATCAAAGAGTCGACTTTTAATGTTAATCTAAAAGAGATAGCTCAAAGAGTCGACTCTCAATGTTTATCTAAACGAGCCAAATCAAAGAGTCGACTCTCAGTGTTAATCTAAAAGAGCCAAATCAAAGAGTCGACTTTTAATGTTAATCTAAAAGAGATAGCTCAAAGAGTCGACTCTCAATGTTTATCTAAACGAGCCAAATCAAAGAGTCGACTCTCAGTGTTAATCTAAAAGAGCCAAATCAAAGAGTCGACTTTTAATGTTAATCTAAAAGAGATAGCTCAAAGAGTCGACTCTCAATGTTTATCTAAAAGAGCCAAATCAAAGAGTCGACTCTCAGTGTTAATCTAAAAGAGCCAACTCAAAGAGTCGACGCTCAATGTTTATCTAAAAGAGCCAAATCAAAGAGTCGACTCTCAATGTTGATCTAAAAGAGATAGCTCAGAGTCGACTCTCAATGTTTATCTAAAAGAGCCAAATCAAAGGGTCGACTCTCAATGTTAATCTAAAAGAGCCGACTCAAAGAGTCGACTCTCAATGTTTAGCTAAAAGAGCTAATTATAAGAGTCGACTCTCAATGTTTAGCTAAAAGAGCCAATTAAAAGAGTCGACTCTCAATGTTCACCTAAAAGAGCCAACTCCCAATGTTCATCTAAAAGAATTAAATCAAAGAGACGATTCCCAATGTTTAGCTAAAAGAGGCAAATAAAAGTGTCGACTCTTACTGTTTATCTTAAAGAACTAAATCAAAGAGTCAACTCCCAATGTTTAGCTAAAAGACCATTAAATATCATGTGACCTAATATCTATGTCTATCTCAGATCTATCTAGCTGCATTACATGAATCTATGTATATCATCTGAGTGTGTATGGGTTTTGAGGAGCTTTTTGTATTTTACCGTGAGTAAATAATTTGAAGCTGTACTTTCGTAGCTTCAGCACTTCACTAAAACGTTTTAACTGGAGAGAAGTGAACACTTTTAGTACAAAGACACAGAGTCAGAGCTGGGAGTAGGTGATGTGGAAAAAACATCAGCTTTATTATAAGAACTTTATTAACAGCGTAAAGTTCTGCTCCTGCAATATTGCTCATCAATGCACAGATAATTCACCAGGTCAGATTCCTCGCTGAAAAGAAAGCAGGAAACCTGCAGAAAGGATACAAACGGATAAATAAACTCGGATTCAGACGCTCAGCTTCGGGTCGGGACTTTGTGGGAAGTCTGAGAGAGCATCGAGCGAGACGTGATCACGTGAAACCAAAAAACAAAAACAAAACAAGTTTAAAGCTCTGAAAGTAAAGAAAGCCGAGCAGTTTGTATAATGCATTCAAAATTATTTCACAAAGAACCGTACAAGAGAAAAAAACCACAACGACAGAACAAAATGAACTGGACTGTCGGCAGTGAACAGGTTCTGAGTAATGTACAGATTTCTCTATGAGGCTGGGCAACGTGTGCAATGTGTGCAATGAGTGCAATGAGTGTGTGTGTGAGTGTGTGTGTGTGTGTGTGTGTGGAGAAGTGAGGAAAAGTGCGAGTGGAAGTGAGACACCATATTCACTGCCGTTTCTACTTTAGAATTTTACCGGGTAGAACTCCTTTAGGAAGTTAAGAACCCTGAAAGAACTCTTGAAGAGTGTACCAAGTACCAAGAAGCTTCTAGACAGGTTCTAGTTACTGAGAAGAAAATAATGAGAGAAAATGCAAAGGATTCTTAGCAGCTTCCAAAACAAAGGTTTCTGATAAGAAAACATTTTGCTGTAGGGTTCTAAGTAGAACTATTAAAAGGTTCCACCAGAAGGACAACAGAATAACCCTTAAGGGTCTAACACACACTACAGCATGTGTTGAGTGATGTTAAATAATAATTATATGTGCAATCATCATCCTCATCACCATCATCACCATCATCGTCATCATCATCACCATCATCACCATCATCACCATCACCATCATCATCATCACCATCACCATCATCGTCACCATCACCATCACCACCATCACCACCCTCATCATCATCATCGCTATCATCACCATCATCATTACCATCACCATCATCATCACCAACATCAAACCACCATCATCACCACCAACATCATCACCGTCATCATCACCATCATCACCATCATCACCACCATCACCATCATCATCACCATCACCACCATCATCATCACCACCAACATCATCACCATCATCATCACCAACATCATCACCGTCATCATCATCATCATCACCATCACCATCATCATCACCATCATCATCACCATCATCACCATCATCACCGTCATCATCATCATCATCACCATCACCATCATCATCATCATCACCATCATCATCACCATCATCACTATCATTATCACCATAATCACCATCATCACCTTCAGATCCTTAAAGCCCCAATCAGGAATCAGTTTGCATCTGTAACGTGTACACACACACACACACACACACACACACACACACACACAGTAGAATGTATGTGTATAAAGTAGAAAATTAAAATAGGTGTTTAAACGCATGATGTTGACTCTTTCGGCCTGTTTCAATGGGGTTACACCAGCGGCGGCCATGTTACAGCTTTTACACACTGCAGTGCTGAAAACCTCAAATTAAAGAAGATCATGAACGAACACCTCCAGCGTGGCCGGTCTGTCCAAGTGTCTGACTTTCTGATCGCTGATTTAGCGATATTTAAAATACATCTACACACTATTTTAAATGATTAAAAAACCCACTACACTACCTACACATTTAGATTTGTAGATAAACTTTGGAGTTATTGAATTTGTAAAGAATATTATCATGATTTTTATTTTCCCATTTGTTCTTAAAAACAACGTGCCGAAAAAAATTAATGACTAAAAGTTATATAAAAATAAAATGAATTAAAAAATGGTCCGTGTCATATATAATCATTATTAATAATTTTTTAAAAAGGAGATTTTTGGACAAACTCTGATCTTTCAGGTTCAGCAGTATGTATCAGATGAATCAGATGAATCAGATGAATCAGATGAATCGCACCATTTGGTTCCTGATTAAGGCTTTACAGGACGGACGAATAAAGCGTAAATCTAAACGCGTATCAGTTTCACACCAGCACGTAACACTTAATATCTCCAAACCCTCCAGCAGCGACCCCACCAAACTCACGTTACACACCTTTCACATCACATACACACACACACACCGTCTACCCACAAAACCTTCACATACACACTCCCTTCATTCCAACACACACATCCAGACATTTAAATACATCTCTCTTTTCTCTAAAATACTCAAGTCTGCTTCTCTGACGGAACCACGGCCGGGTCTTGGGCTCCGACTCGGCCACTAGGCGGCGCCACACGGCTACAAGTTATTATCCAGGACGGAGAACCCCCTCGAGAACCTTTACATGTTTGTGTACTCGTGCTGTTTGCTACAATGAAGCCCTTTTCATCCATCTTGTCTGAAATACGCCGAGTCACGTGGTGAGGGGGCGGAGTTTGGTTTCACGTGGTACCATAATAAACCGATTAGTGTGTGATCATAATGTAGTGATTTTTACTTAGACGATTGCGAAGGGTACAAGAACTCACACACACACACACACACACACACACGTACACACACACACACTTGTGTGTTCTTTAAGGCAAGACGAGTTGTCAAGGCAACGTTTCTCAGCGATATTGCATAGCTGATGCAAAAAAAGTAAAAAAAAGTCTTCTTTTTTTTTTTTTTTTTACATTTTAACAGCGTGAATATTTTACAATTTTGAGCTCCAGTAAATTCACGACACAAACCCACAACAATCAACATTTACACATATATTACATATATCTTATTCCTCTTAACAACATAAATACTTTATATTTATATACAGATTTATTTTTTTAGATATTTTTAAATATTTTCGTAAGCGAGTGAGTCCAGCAACCGTGTGTACAGTTATAATCTAGCGTGTGGAAGTTTCGGGAAAAGCAGCCGTGATCAGGCGAGTTAACGGATTTACCGTATTTTCTGGACGACGTTTTTATCTTCCGCTAGCAGAAATCACCAAATCCTAGCTGAACGGAACTTCTCCGGGGATTAAAGAAAAATCCTTCAAAACGCTGAATTTAGAACCCGTTAAGTTCTTCTGAGAACTCTAAAAGACTCTACGCAGAACCCAACAGAACAGTGTTTTTCCTTTACAAAGCTAGAACTATTAAACATTTAAAGAACCCTTTTTTTTTTTTTTAAATAAAAGCTACACTCTGAAGAATGGGTTCCTGAAAAAGTCCTAGTACAGTTTTCTTGCATTAGATAATGACTTACAATTTGGCCCTGTTCCTTTAAAAAAAAAAATGAACCTAGAACTTTAAACGTTCTTTGGAGAACCTTCAGCGGTTCTGTGCACATCCCTACAACTGAGGGTTTTCCTTCAAAAAGATAAAACCATTTAAAGAACCCCTGTGGAACCTTTTTTTTAAAAAGAATAATTGTCCAGCTGATGTTCAGCAATACTTTAACTATACTCTCACATAACTGTACTCTAGGTTGAACCTAGACCCCTTAGGATTTTTAGGTTTGAATTTGTGCGAGAACCCTAAAAGGTACTACACAGAACCCTAGGACAGAGGAATATTACTATTTTAGGAAACCCTCGAGGAACACTATTTTATTTGATGCTCAGCAATACCATAAATATACTCCTAGGAAAAAACAGCATTATTTTAAAGTTCCTTTGCTTTGGTTCATGGTTCTAGGTAGAACCATCTCTATTTTACAGTTTTTTTCACACAGAAAGGCTCTTTAAAATCCTAAAGGGTTCTAGTTGACTAGTTACGATTCATTTATTACTATTTCACTAACTTGCTACAGTCTTTAAAAAAAAGTTCTAGAACCCTTAAGGTTCTTCAGTTTGCATTTGTGGGAGGAAAAAGGTTCTACAAGGAACCTTACAGCAGAGAGTTTTCCATTAGAACGCTAGAAGCATTAAGGATTAAACAACCCATGAGGAACCTTTTCTTAAAATTTATTTTAAATTTATAACTTTTATATTCTTAGGAAAAACAGGGTTCCTTAAAAGTTCCTTTGATGTTTAATGGTTCTAGGTAAAACTATTTCTATTTGAGAAACTCTCTGAAAGATCTGCCTGTACGCCATGTCTTTTAGATCGAATCTAGAACCCTTAAACAGCTTCGGTTCGAATCTGCGAGGGAACCCTCGATCGTTCTATGCTGACGATCACAAAAGAGTTGAACTTTCAGAAAACGTTCTAGGACGCTGGAACACTGAACTTCTTTGCACCTCAAAACAGTTATTTAAAATCCAGGGTTCCGTCTATTTATAGAACCCATGACAGCTGGAGACCACTGAAGCCCTGAAGATCTTGACTCAAGTTCTTTATAGAAAATGGAACGCTTTCTAAAGAGCTTCTACTCTGAACCTTTTGTAAATGGGTCTTTCCAGAACCTTGTGTCATAGGGCTCTACACGGAACCTTTAACGGTTTCCACAGAGGGAAGAAAGGTGCTAAAGATAACTTTTTTTTTTTTTTTACGAGTGTATGCTAGAAGTAAAACGTGAAATGTACCCACACACAGAGACAGAGTTTTCTAGAAGATTTTTCCAGAATCTACGGGTTCCCCACCAGTCCAGAAAATACGGTATTTAAAAAAAAAATGGCAGAAAATGCAAACGTAGTCTCGGTTCCAGCCTTTCTACGTTCCGCACCATTTCACTGGGTGAGTTTGCACCAATGTGGCAGTCCAATATGATCCAAACTAGCTTGATTGACAGCTACAAACTCCTCCTCCTTTAGTGTATATACTACTAATAAACAATGTTCTCAGAGACGGATAGAGAAAAAAAAAAACCCAGACCCAGTTTGTCCTTTTGGAAGTAAGCTGTCGCTATAGCAACCCCAAATAAAATAAGCGCAACTTATTTAAAAGTCTTAATAATCAAGTAGGAACATAATCCGCTTTAGGTCCGGTCACGACAACAAAGCGAAAGTCGTACGCATTTGTCCGAGTGAGGACGCAATCCGATCGACAGGCCGACTCGTAATGGCGAGGACGCAATCCGACTCGTAATGGCGAGGACGCAATCCGACTCGTAATGGCGAGGACGTCACGGGAAACATGGGCGCCGGTTTCTCACTTCCGTCAGACGTCTCGTCAATATTTTCCGTCCACCGAAGTGACACATCAGACTTTGGTCCTCGAGAGAACCCTGTGCGTTGTAGCCGACTCTTTCGTCACCGTTCTCGTTTCCTCCTTTTCGTCTTCCTGAAGTTTATAGCGCGCTTTAACCAGAAAGGTTTCACAAGGAAGAGAATGAAAAACCCCGCCGAGCTATAAATATTCTCATACAACTTAAAAAGAAGTTGCGTAATGTGCTAGGCGAAATACATCCTTTGGTAGTTGTTGGGTTTTTTTTTTTTTTGGGAGTCAGTGGGGAAAAAAGTGTCCAGGCTCAGGCTGGAGAGATTCGTGACATGCTTGGAGAAAAGCTCATGCTAATAGACGCCACCGTTGTTTTAGTGTTTTAGCAGCTTTCTAGATGAGAATCACAGCTTTCAGACTTTCTCCTGTCTCTATGTAGCCTTCTGTAGGTGCACGGGGTTGTGGAAAGTTCAGGAAGAACGGGAAGCGAGTCATCCTCGACGTCAACGTCTACAACATCAAGTCCGGATTACATCCAGGCGTCCGGGTCCGGGCTGGACTCTGGCGAGAAAGAGCGTTCCCTGGAACCCACGCTGGCTGATCTCCGTTGTTGGTGGATGACGTCGCCAAAGGCTTGGTGCAGATTTTTGCGGGCGCACGGTGACTGTGGTGGCGTCATATTTCCGGAAGCCTTCCGCTGCTGTAGCTCTCTGTAGCTGAGCGGCGTTGGGATGCGTGATGGACTGTTCTCGGGCCTGTTGTCCGTGCGAGGCCGTATCCGTGGCCGTAATTTCAGCTTGTATATGGAAGGTACCCTGTCTGCCTTCTTCTGCCCTCTTTTGGCCCGGAGGACCACAGTGCCGTCTGCGTTTCCGTTAGCCAGGGAGGACGGGGGGCTGCAGGAACCTTCAGAAACCGGCTCGCTCAGGCTGAGACACATGGAAGAGCTCTCACTGGAGGAGTCATTGTAGGAGCAGTCCTCTGGTGGAGGAGGTGACGGGAATGAGTCTGGGAGTGGGAGGTCATTAGAGAGACCCTGGCCATAAGGTAGATCTGGGTCGTGATCGTCCGAAGGGACATCGCCTTCCAAACCAGCCCAATCCGCCTGGGCCTCCATGGGTACCACAGAGTTCGAGAACCCCCTGTGACCTCCATTTATTAGAAGACCTGAGTGGACGTGGTTAGAGTAGAGTCCTGGATCTCCTTCCTCCATGGAGCTGGGGATGGCAGGAAGTTTGCGGAAGCCTCCATTGGGAAGACCAGCTCGAGTCTGGCTGTGCAGCAAGGTTGGAGGATCCTCCAGAGCGCAGCTTCGGGTGCTGTTAGTACGCCTTGTCTCACGCAAGTCAGGCAGGACTCCCACTTTTCCTCCCACATTCAGAGAGGAGGAAGAGGAGTTAGAGGATGAGTAGGCTGAATCTGCTACATTATTGTCACTTGATGCCCTAAAGCCCTGCTTAGAGACAGGAAGCTGCATTGATCCTTCCTTTGTTTCAGGCACACTGGTCTGGCCTGTGTTGGCCAGAAACTCTGCCTCGAAGCTGCGATACAGCTCCAGCTCACGTTTTGGATCCAGAGCGGGTAAGGAATGCAAGCTGAACCCAATCCCTGTGTCATCCTGGGGGACTGGCTGATTTTGGTGGCCCCATCCTCTCTGAGTCGGCCTCCCTGATACCCGAGGTGACCGTGGCGGGTGGTGGTGGGGTGATCTCTGTGTGGACCTGGGCGTCGAGTGTGGAGAGCGCCGACCTGGCTGTGAGATGGGGGGCAGCAACCTCCGATTCCCCACAGAGGGTGAGCGTGGGGCAGGAGGTCGTGGGGTCACTGTGCTCTTCTTCATAGGACTTCCGGTGACCCCTTTAACAGGTGAGTTAGAGGCTGACGAGGGCATTTGTCTCTTAGAGAAGCCTCCGCTTAGCCTAGGTGAACCTGGAGGCACCTGCTTAGATCTCGGGTCATCTTGGGCTTCTCGGTGGCGAGGCGAAGCGGGTGTGCCGTCGCTTGCTCGCCCACGTTGTGGAGTTTTACCTTGGCTGAGGGAGCGGGAAGTCTGGAGTCTTCGAGGCCCATCTGGCCCCAACGATCGGCCCCTCTCGAAGCGTGTGGGGTTGCCTTGGGGCGGGCAGGGCTTCATTTTGCCTGGGGAGGAGGGAGCAGGTGCAGGACGTTCTCTGGAGGTGCTGCGAGTTCGTGGCTGAGGCGGGTGAAGAATGGGCATCTGTCCGCCCCCTGTCCGCTCGATCTCATGCTTGCCTTCTTTTCGGTTGACCAGGAAGACCAGCTCTTCCCCTTTAACACGACGAGATCCTAAAGACGAACGTCCTCCTCCGCCTCCTCCTGTTACTCCGCCACCTTTAGAGGAGGCAGTAGAAGAGTCACTGTCTCCAGAGAGACGGCGAGTCAAAGGGTAGAGAGTGTCTTTATTCCTGAACGGGACAGAAAAAGAGAGAGAGAGAGATTAGTGGAAAGACTGAAGAAACCCTTCTTCAATCGCGGTTCAAACACATCTCCCAAACAGATCTCCGGTTACATTCGAGAGACCTTTAAAGAACAAAACCACTGTGTAGCTGTAAACTACGTTATTTACGTCGGCCATCTTGGGCAAGTGGAATTCCTTTTTTTTATTTATCGCAATTTGACACCTTTACCCCACCTGGTCCCCACTTTTCATGGTTTGTGAAGGTGTACCGGAAAGGTGAAAGTTATGCAGATGATGCTCTCTACTTTGAACTTAATTTTTTCAAATACGCTACACTTACACGGCTGCGATTTTAAATAATGCTTTATGATTTGAGGACCTTAGCAATGCTGTTTGTAACACGCACATGAAGATTTAGGTGTGTATTTACTTTCAGAAAATATTTTGACTGTGATAGACTTCTGCTACTCCTTAGGGATATTAGTGCGGCGCTAAAGAAGCAAACATCGGCACTGAGCATGCCTTGGATGATCCTGGACATGTGACACCAAAGGAACTGAGGTGAAAGTGCAATGCAAAGCATGCTGGGAATGGATTAGTGTGGATGGTGTTTGTGCCGGTCTCAGATTAACAAAACAAGGAAGAAAAATGGAGGATTACCGAGTGTGTGGAATTCCTTCCTCTGATTGAACACGAACAGGAAATACAAGCGATCGTCCATCTCAACAACTTGTTTACGACACTGAACGTTGTGTAGACTCGGGTGTGGACACAGTGACAATGGACTAAAGAATTTATACAGATAATGTTTTGATGTCCTTGTAAATAAAAAAGTGTGTTGTGGTGTCCTGTTATATAGCGGCAAATTAAATTACTAATATGATTAGGAGTGTGAATCTCCGTCTTTCAGATGATATCTCGATACGTAAAATAAGATACGATACAAGGACAATACAATTAAACAAATAAAGATTCGATATGTTTCGGTTCAGCACTGATACGATTCGACATGATTCGGTTCAGCACTGATACGATTCCATATAATTCGGTTCAGCACTGATACGATTCCATATGATTCGGTTCAGCACTGATACGATTCGATATGTTTCGGTTCAGCACTGATACGATTCCATATGATTTGGTTCAGCACTGATACGATTTCATATGATTCGGATCAGCACTGATACGATTCAATATGAATCAATTCAGTTAAATTGAAGTTTTCCACTACAGGAAAGTCTTCAGGACAGAAGTGTTTACATGAGAGAAAAATAATGGAGTGTAATTTCAGGCATATTATCTACAACCACAGCTCAGAACAGAGGAAGGAAACCACACGGGCGACGTTTTACATTTCGGACAGACCTGATAACCTTTTCGCTGATCTGCCTCATCATGTCTGTGATTAGGAAAGGGTTAACTTTCTTGAGGAAACTCCGGCCATGCTGGCTTCTTCCCAAAACAAACCCTCCGCTTTTGCAGTGGAACAATGCCGTAACGTTGACGTGACAAACAAACCGTCTGACTGAAAACACACCATTATCCTTATCAGTAAATGTCAAGGCTAATTCTGTAAGCGTTATAAATAACACGTGGTGTGGTTGAAGAGGAACACCGTGCTTTTATTGTTATCTACACGTTTAGAGTTTGATCGGTACATTGTTTAGGAGAGAAGGAATGACCTCAGACTGCTGTAGAGGAAGCTTTGAGGTGTAATACTACACTTCTGCCTTATGGGGGCAT
>NC_071276.1:20350781-20353281 GCF_023375685.1 Ictalurus furcatus | reverse complement strand
TCGTTTCCATAGCGACGGCTCGTTCGCGGGGACGTGTGCAAGTCTCCGGTGTCTCTGTATTACCCGTATGCCTTCCACCTGCAGTGAGAAATTATGGGATGTCAACCCTGTTATCATGGCAACAGGAGCAGAAATCAATAATTATGGGATAATAAGTGAGTTCTCCTTCCTGTCTTCCCTCTCACACACACACACACACACACACACACAGATGTTAATACACACTGTTGAGTGTGTGTTTGGAGCCGCCGGCTGTGTGAAGTGTAGCGCCGGGGTGTTTCCTGTCAGGATGAGGGGTCGTGCTGCCGGGGGACGACGGGGTAGCGCATAATCGCTGTTTCACACACACACACACACACACACACACACACACACTCACTTTCGAAACATTTCAAGCACATCCCACCGAATTCCTAATCAAAGAGTATGCTATGGGTGAGCGATACGACAAAAACAAATCGCACCGCGGTATTCTGAGACATTTCTACCATACATGATACACAGTTTTGGAGACGAACCGCCAGCAAAACAGCGTCTCGTTTAAAAATAAACATTTAATAAAACTTTTATTATTATTATTGTACAATTTCAAATATTTAAAATTCTATCATCAAATCAGCTGCCACTGTGATTGTAACTGTTATTTTAAAAACAAACAAACAAAAAGACATCACAATACCTGCGATATCTCGAAATTTTAAAAAAGTATCGTGACATATTATATCACAGTATCGATATTACATGGTCATATGGCCCAGCCCCAGGTCATCCTCACATGCAAACAATATGGTGCGCTACGAAAACAACCGTCCGTCTGCTTTTACATCCCATAATGAGCCTGCAAAGCCTTACCATGGATACATGGTTTCATAACGTCTTTATGACTGAATGTATAAATATCACCTAAACGCTAGGTTATCGTTTGTGTGGTAAAGGAGGGCGCGGGGGGCGTGTATGGCGGGTACGCGCAAACGAACCGCTGATGTCGGTGTAACGTTTATGGAAGGAGTCTCCGGTGTCAGAGCTGCGACAGGAAAAAAAAGAGATGGAGAGAGGCTGGTGAGGGAACGACTTTTTCTAGTGAGATCAGGTGCTAAGTTCGACAACCGTAACCGTAACCCTAAAAGGATAAAAAGTGTCGTCGTGTAATGAATTTAAAACCTGCTTGTGCTGTTGCTGTGGTGTAAGAGGAATAAAACACTCGGGGACGTGCTGTTATAGGAAAATAATCAACGTCAGAGTGGTAACAGTAACTGTCACTGTGTGTGTGTGTGTGTGTGTGTGTGTGTGTGTGTGTGTGTGAGATAGATAAAGGTCATACCCTGATGAAGATGAGTGCACTGGAGTCGCCTACTTTGTACTTTCCCTCCGAGATTTTGGTCATGGGGAACTGGGCGGGGCACGAGCACTGGCCGAGGATTTCCCGTACCTACACACACACACACACACACACACATCAGCATAGTAACATTACACAATGGAAAAGTACAAATACAAAAGTACAAGAGATCAACACCACAAAACTTCAACAGAAGTGAAATAACGACTAAAAAGAAAAAGAAATGACTACTAATTCAAAACATTTAAAAAAAGATCGAATAGGAATTAGAATGTTTCTTTTGGAAATTTTGTAATCATCGTATTTAATGTTTATTTTATAAGATATTTTGAAGGGTGCCAATAATTTTGGAACAGAGTGTATCACCAGTTTGTCAGAACTCCTTCTGTTAGAGGATGCTGAGTCACATCCCTCGCCTCCCAGGAGCCAAGCCTGTGTGTGTGTGTGTGTGTGTGTGTGTGTGTGTGTGTGAGAAAGAGAACAATAACTCTAATTCCTAATACACACACACACACACACACACACACACACACACACACCCTTATAACACAGCTTTTACTTCATCCTCCTTCTTCATAATTCACCTCTGCATGTAAACACACACACACACACACACACACAAACCACATACACACACACACACACCACCACTGAGTTCTTCTCTGTTCTAATTACATCACGTCCTGGCAACACTGATGATGCACTCGCTGGAAAACTTTTGCATGCACACACACGCACGCACACACACACACACACACACACACACACACACACACACACACACACACTAGCTGAATCCTGTTGGACTGAAACTCACTAAACCAAATGAAAGCGAGACAGGCCGAGTTTCACCGGCTCTATCGAGCGGACGTCGGACGTCAGACGTGTGTGTGTTAGACTCGTTATATTACTGACTCAGATTCAAAAGAGACTAATCAGTGCGTTAATAACACGCTCGTTATGTAGACACTATAAACTTCTTCAGAAAATATTAGTTCTGATTATTAATAATTAGAGATGCGCCGATGTATCAGCCGATGAAGGCAATTTTTCCCGCTGAATCAGGGCCGATTATAACCTGTCAATCAAAAGAGGGCGGGAAAAACGCATGGATTTCGTGCTGTGTGTAGAGAACATGTTTCTTGTGTGGAACGACGACAA
>NC_071276.1:20290781-20345781 GCF_023375685.1 Ictalurus furcatus | reverse complement strand
ATCGTTTCAACTGATAAACGAACGCAAATAACCTTTAAACTTTATGATGGGGTTCGGTTCCGACTTCTACGGGTGACACCTGGCGATTGCGACTGGCGCCGATATGTTTACGGTTAAACGTTTACGTCCGTTACTGTCTCGGTGATCGGTCACGAGGCTCCGCCCCTTTGAGAGACACGCCATGTCGGAATTACCAGATGGCGACCCGGACGATCGAGTTGGAGCCATTCACGGCCTCGGGGTCGCGAGGACGCGGTTCTGTACGCCAGAATGAATCCGCGTGTTCTCCAACACAAGACGTGAAGAGTAGTCAGTTATACAAATTATTACGCAGAAATACTATTTATACTACTGAACTACATTATACCGCTGCTAGAAGTCTGAGCTCTCGAAAATTTCGAGTCCTTTACGAGTCGGATTCTCGTCGCCGCGGAAACTACGACACGGCGTCAACGTGGCTGATCTTTGGCTAAAATATCGAAGAGTGATACGAATAACAGACATTCTGGTAAACTGTTTATTGCATTCAGAATTCTTTTCCTGAGCACGAGGGCTAGAAACTCCTTCGCCAACGCTAATGTTTACGTTCACTAAACAAACAGTTTAGAGTGTTTGCTGATAGGGATTAAGACGATAAAAACGCCACGGCTGTCATGTTCATAACTGCCACGTTTTTATCAACTGGCACGTTATCCGCCATGCTACGATACGCTATAATATGATGTTAGAACGTGAAGACGTGCGAGTGTTAGAGTGAAATAAATCTAGCGGGAGTCTGGTACATCGGCGCTACATCACTGCATGAATAGTGCTCGCTGGAACATCACATCAATCACTGAACAAAATGTCTTCCACACTCGTCATTCAGCAGCACAGAGAATAGCACCTGATCCAGCGCACGCTCTTATTCTACCCTTTATTTACTTTATACATCACGCTCTGATACGAAGTTCCTCGAGCGCAACTTAATGAATGTGTCTGGTGTCTGTTTTGCCAGCTCTAAGGAGAAACACAATACACACACACACACTCACAAACACACACACACACACACACACACCCACAAACACAACACACACGCACGCACACACATAAACAAGCAGAGACAGGACTAGATAAACAGGGCCGCCCTGCTGAACACACACTCTGAACACACACACGTTAAGTGATTTACTTTTTTAACGAGTTCTCCTGGGAAAGAAACTCTTCAGAAAAATGTCGCTGAAATATCGAAAAGTTTTAAGTTTAATAAATGTTGTTTTTTTTTTTAAAGCGTAATTTATATAAATAGTGACTTACGTCAGACTGATTTTCGACTGACGCGTCGTCTCGGATTCCCGCGATGCATCAGACACGATGGAGTTTTGTCCCAGCCTCATTTTCAAGGCGTAAGATGTTAATAATAAGCTACAAAACCTCCGAACACACAGGAGCTGATACTTATTGTGCTGCAGATCAGATCTGTATCTGATCGCTGCTACGTCTGCGGCTACGTCTGCGGCTACGTCTACATCTACGTCTGCGACACTTGTCCGAAATCCACCAATAAGACGGCGGCAAAACTAACGCGACGGCTACGAATAACGATAAACGAAACGCCTCAAGCTTGCGTTACGCGTATGTGAGCCTGTTTTTCTGCATCGTGCCGATTAATGACGTGAGCAGAACGTAAGGAAGTAATATTGTGTGATCGTAGGTCTACCGTCTGCGGATCTTCACCGTACGGTCTGTTAGGTAGGTCATGTTCCGCGTTTACACACGCCGCCGGGTTTCTTCGCGGTTTGTTTAAAAACGGGATTGTGAATATTAATAAGTGACTGCGAGCGTGAAGCGTTAACTCACGTGATATTTTCTCTTTACACCCCGGCGTGGCCGATCGGTACGGGATCTCATCGGCCCGGTCGGTTGTCAGTTTCGAATAAACGTAACGTGAACGTCGGGTACGTTACGGTCTCTATAGCAACCACTCGTTCACAGGGACTCGTACGGAGGACGTGGAAGCAAGAAAAATCTAACAGAAAGGAGAAACAGAGAAAAATGGTCGATATGGTGAGGCTTTCCGTACGGAGAAATGCTTGTGTGACATCGAAGGAAGGAGTCTCCAGTGTCAGACGTCTTCAAGACCAGAGGCTGGTGAAGGAGTGACTGTTTATGGGGAACGTTCCACGACGTTAACTCTTACTACGGAGCGTTAGAATGCGTGACGTGTCGCTCGTTACTAAATGACAGGTCGTGACGGTTGAGGTATAACCGATTCCAGCTCCCACAGTATTCAGTATCTGGAATAACAGGACTCAGAGCTCCGGTTACATTCCCCGAGTCGCTATGGATCGGCGTGCGTCGAAATAAAGCTCGTATTTAATTCCGGGATTGATCCAGGGTAAGTCTGCGCTGCTCGGGACGAGGTTTCAGGGTAAAGACTTGTAATCATTAATGACGTTCTGTCAGAAACCAGAGGCGGACCTTTGACGTGCCGTACGAGTCTCCGTGGACGTGCTGTTGCTATGGAAACGATAACGTACTGACGTAAACCCGCGCTGCTGTCAGAGCTGCGGCTGTAGAGAATGAATCAACACCTTCTGACCAATCAGAATCCAGGATTCAGCAGCACCATGGTATTTCTTCAGTAGCGTTAAATAAAATCTCTGCTTTCCTTCGTGTCCTTCTTTCCTTTTAGTCACGACTACACGCTCGGTGTGATAGCGTTGTTCCGAGCGCTATCATGTAGCTAGCTTCACGCTACATCTGCTCCAACATGCGCTTATGATTTCCAAGCAGACAACAAAGTGCATGCGTGTGTGTGTGTGTGTGTGTGTGTGTGGATAAATTGTGAAGATAAAATTGCCTGCCAGATGCCGTAAAAATGACGACATCGGACAAAACTTCGGTGCAGATGTGGTGCTTCGAATTTCGCTTTAAACTACTGAAGGCTGATCATATTGTGATAGCATTATAATCATTCTTATATCCACACGTTATGATGGTGCTGTAGCAGAAACCGGGCCAGTGCACCGCGCCGCAGAGTTAAACTCCGTGTTCAGGATGCGTGAGAGTTACACCTTTAATTACCACCGCTCCCTGATCACTCATAACCATTAACCCTTTATTATTCCACACTACATACATAACACCACGATTACACACCTGAGAGAGAGAAAACACACAGAGACAGAAAGAAAAAAACAAAAAAAGACAAAGACAAAGAGAGAGAGAGAGAGACAGAAAGGGAAAAATAGATGCATCATGTCATGACCTACTTTCTCCCTGTGTGTGTGTGTGTGTGTGTGTGTGTGTGTGTGTGTGTGTGTGTAATGGCATGTACAGTAAAGCCACTTCAGGCAGTGTGTATTATCTAGCGTTATATTTCTGAAAGCATGGACAGAACTCTATCTCTATCTTTCTGTCTCTCTCTCTGTCTCTCTTTCTATGGCTCTCTATCTCTATCTCGGTCTCTCTCTCTATGTCTCTCTGTCACTATCTCTCTCTCTGTCTCTCTTTCTATAGCTCTCTATCTCTATCTCGGTCTCTCTCTCTATGTCTCTCTGTCACTATCTCTCTCTCTGTCTCTCTTTCTATAGCTCTCTATCTCTATCTCGGTCTCTCTCTCTATGTCTCTCTGTCACTATCTCTCTCTCTGTCTCTCTTTCTATAGCTCTCTATCTCAATCTCGGTCTCTCTCTCTATGTCTCTCTGTCACTATCTCTCTCTCTGTCTCTCTTTCTATAGCTCTCTATCTCAATCTCGGTCTCTCTCTCTATGTCTCTCTGTCACTATCTCTCTCTCTGTCTCTCTTTCTATAGCTCTCTATCTCAATCTCGGTCTCTCTTTCTATGTCTGTCTCTCTCTCTATGCGTCTCTATCTCTCTCTCTGTCGCCATCTCTCTCTCTGTCTCTGTCGCTATCTCTATCTCTCTTTCTATGTCTCTCTGTCGCTATCTCTATCTCTCTTTCTATGTGTCTCTGTCTCTCTCTATGTCTCTCTGTCGCTATCTCTGTCTCTCTCTATGTCTCTCTCTATGTCTCTCTGTCGCTATCTCTGTCTCTCTCTATGTCTCTCTGTCTCTCTGTCGCTATCTCTCTGTCTCTCTCTCTCTCTATGTCTCTGTCGCTATCTCTATCTCTCTTTCTATGTCTCTCTGTCGCTATCTCTATCTCTCTTTCTATGTGTCTCTGTCTCTCTCTATGTCTCTCTGTCGCTATCTCTGTCTCTCTCTATGTCTCTCTGTCTCTCTCTATGTCTCTCTGTCTCTCTCTATGTCTCTCTGTCGCTATCTCTCTGTCTCTCTCTCTCTCTATGTCTCTGTCGCTATCTCTATCTCTCTCTCTATGTCTCTCTGTCGCTATCTCTGTCTCTCTCTATGTCTCTCTGTCTCTCTCTATGTCTCTCTGTCACTATCTCTCTGTCTCTCTCTCTCTCTATGTCTCTGTCGCTATCTCTATCTCTCTCTCTATGTCTCTCTGTCGCTATCTCTGTCTCTCTCTATCTCTCTCTGTCTCTCTCTATGTCTCTCTGTCGCTATCTCTCTGTCTCTCTCTCTCTCTATGTCTCTGTCGCTATCTCTATCTCTCTCTCTATGTTTCTCTGTTGCTATCTCTGTCTCTCTCTATCTCTCTCTGTCTCTCTCTATGTCTCTCTGTCGCTATCTCTCTGTCTCTCTCTCTCTCTATGTCTCTGTCGCTATCTCTATCTCTCTCTCTATGTTTCTCTGTTGCTATCTCTGTCTCTCTCTATCTCTCTCTGTCTCTCTCTATGTCTCTCTGTCGCTATCTCTCTGTCTCTCTCTCTATCTCTCTCTGTCTCTCTGTCGCTATCTCTCTGTCTCTCTCTCTATCTCTCTCTGTCTCTCTGTCGCTATCTCTGTCTCTCTGTCTCTTTCTATCCTTCCTATCCAGCACTCAATCCTTCCAGCAATACTTCCATTTAGTGTTCAACCCTTTCTCCATCTCCGTGTGTGTTTGCATGTGTGTGAGTGAGTGTGTGAGTTTGTGTGTGTGTGTGTGTGCTTGAGTGTGTGTGTGTGAGTGTGTGTGTGTGTGTGTTTGCATGCATGCGTATGTCTTTGCGTGCGCGTGTGTGAGTGTGTGTGAGACAGTGACAGAGCTCCTGCTGGAAGGTAACAGCTGTGTAGGTGAGTCAAGTGCAACCTACACGCATCATCTACAGCTCACCTCACACACACCCTGCTCTCTCTCTCTCTCTCTCACACACACACACACAAGGTCACAGAGGAGAGAACTGGAGCTGCATTGTTGTCTGCTCACACAATCATAACCATCATCATTCATCTGGTGTATGTGTGTGTGTGTGTGTGTGTGTGTGTGACAGAGAGCATTTTTATTGCCAAAACAGTGAAGCAGAAGCAGGAAGTCAAAGCATGAGGGTGAGAGAGAGAGAGGGAGGGAGGGAGAGAGAGAGAGAGGGAGAGAGAGAGAGTGAGAGAGAGTGATAGAGATGTCTGATATCATATGTTCTGGTATGTAAGAATGTGTGTGTGAGTCTTGTACACTAAGTGTAGTGTACACTATGTAGGTCACTCCATCATGTGCTGATCAGCCAAAGGCAATAACCCCCCCCCCCCGCGTCTCTCCCTCTCCCCCCCACTCTTTCTCTCTGTCTCTCCCTCTCTCCCCCACTCCCTCTTTCTGTCTCTCCCTCTCCCCCCCACTCTTTCTCTGTCTCTCCCTCTCGCTGTCTCTCCCTCTCCCCCACTCTTTCTCTCTGTCTCTCCCTCTCGCTGTCTCTCCCTCTCCCCCCCACTCTTTCTCTCTGTCTCTCCCTCTCGCTGTCTCTCCCTCTCTCCCCCCCCCGCCCCCCGTCTCTCCCTCTCCCCCCCACTCCCTCTCTCTGTCTCTCCCTCTCCCCCCTCTCTGTCTCTCCCTCTCCCCCCCACTCCCTCTCTCTGTCTCTCCCTCTCCCCCACTTTCTCTCTCTGTCTCTCCCTCTCCCCCCCTTTCTCTCGCTCTCGCTCCGTCTTTCTGTGTTATTTTCTTGCCTAAAATTAGCTAAGGAGTGGACCAGAGAGTTAACCCGTTATAAACCTCCCCCGTGTCCTACACACACCCTGCTGCACCATACACACACACACACACACACACACCATATTCTTAGTGTAAGAAAGAACCGGCCGTACCAAGTGTGAGTTAGTACGGGGGGAGGTGAACGGTGGAGTGTGTTTGTCCTCCCGACCTGTTCGCTGATGGAAAAATCCTGTCTGAGAGACAGCAGAGTGTTTATACACACACTACTGTAACCAGGAAAATCACACACACACACACACACACACACACACACACACACACACAGACTTCTACTTTTCCACAGTGGGAACTGGAGGAAGCGGCGTCACAGTACAAGGTCTTAAAGCCTGTTTTATGATTCATCAGGACTTCTGACGGGACAGAAAGGTGTTTAAAGAGAACTTTACGTACAACTCGACCTCGACCGTTCTGCACTCTGTACTTAACCTCTAACAAATACCACGTTATAAACGCTTAACACAATAAAACTTACTTTGTGAATTTACGAGTAGCAGCAAAAAAAAAAAAATTCCGTAAAACTACTTTCATACTAGCAAGTGACTGACGGGTCCCGTCTGTTGTGGGCGTGGCCCTTCCTAAAATAAGCACACACTTGATTGAAATGTTACGATCTCGGATTAGATAGCTATCTCTGGCGATCCCTGCTACTTCCTTAACAACTTTATTTTTCTTCGTAATGCCTCTGCGCACGTTTAGCGAGAGGTCGTATAGGTATGTGGCAGGATAAGATGATCATTTTCCTTCCATTTTTGAAAGGTAGGAACTAAAGTCGTGAGCGTGGGACCGAAGAATCGTTCGGATTCGTCGCTTCTTTAACGCCGGTGTAACTCATTTGCACAGAAGTGTAAAAAACTGCCGTGAAGTTGCTGAATTCGCAGATCCGCGTCGAGAGAACGAACTCCCGGCTGTACAGCAGCGCTGCGTTAAAAAAAAACAAAAAAAAAGTTTGAATTTTTTTCTGTAATAATCGACATTATAATAAACTAATTTTTATCTGTTATATTTAAAGTATTTTATTTCACGTTGAAAAAAGAGAAAAAATCAGTATGAAATTACCACATGGTATCAGTTGCTTCCGGTCAGTTTATTTATTTTTTACATTTTTTTTTTATCACATCACATCATCTGCTTCCAGTTGGTGTGTAATTATTTATTTAAAAGAAAATGTAATTTAATAAATAAAAACATCACGAGGTCGATATTATTTGGTCATGTGATGTATTTTAATTTGCTTTATTTAAAATTGTATTTAACGTTGAAACTAATTTTTGAACGTCACCTCAGCTGCTTCCAGTCAGTCTGTAATTACTGATGTTATATAACATTATTTTTATCACGACATCTTGGGAAAGTGTCAAGTCATCACCTTATCGATATTACATACGATACACGATACGCTTTACTGAAACATCGTCAGCGTATAGCTTTTTAGTTTATGAACTAATTACGAATTAAAAGTAACTAAAAGGCAGCAGCGGATTTGAAGCAATAAATGTTTACTTGAGCATTAAAACTAGAATTCGTTTTCTCATGCATCACGTAAAACTAGCGTCGGTTTCTCGACTTTTACAGTTGTTTCGTTAGCTAGATTGTATCTCTAACTGTGTATCGTACAGATGTTTCCAGGTATCGTGATGACGTTTTGGTCGTATCGCCCAGCCCTGGAATATAAACACAAATGAACCCTTAACTTCTCAAACGGACGCGCCGTCTCGATTTTACATTGTTTTGGCAGAGAAAAAAAACACTTGTTGAATATATAAAATCTAACGCAAGTTTAATATATGAGTCTGCCTGTGTGTGTGTGTGTGTGTGTGTGTGTGTGAGTCACACTAACGGGAAGATATCCACTCCAGCCGGATCTATTTTCCATATTCTGCAGGGAGGACCAGGATTTCCTGCAGTGTATCAGATTAAACACAAACGCTGAGATCTCATCTATGGAAATCTCTTTCAAATTAAAAAAAAGTATTTATATGTATTTTAAAAAAGATTAAACGGGTGGATGAAAGACTGAAAGATGAAAGTCTTTTCGATCGCGTATTTATTTCCTCCTCGGTCGCAGTGAGACAGAAGGACGTGATGGAGAGGGAAATGGACTGGAAGTCTGTAGTGTGATGATGATGATGATGAGGATGATGAGGATGAGGATGGTGAGGATGATGTGACTTTGTGGTTGTTCCTGTATGGAAGCTCCATCAGGACCAGCGTTAATATTTAACGAGGAGCTCCGGTGTCCGATCAATCCGACCAGAAACACTAGAGGCGGTGCGATACGAGGAAAATATCATATCACCGTTCTCAAAGGCTTTTACAAGATACACGACACGCATCAGGATATATACTGCACGTCTGCGCACAACCTAATACAGTAATGATGCGTTTCAAAAGAAAAACGATATAAATAATACATTTAAATAAATCTATTTTTTAGAGATGCAAAGATGAAACTGAAAAGGTCGAATAAATTTGACGGAACAATGACGTGTTTGATGACGCGACCGAATAGCCTAGCAACCAGAGTGAGACACACGGACGTCACGACCTCCACTTCCGGCAGCGCGCTCGGAGAGATGAGAGGGCGCGCGCGTGCACGAGCTACGTGCACGAGTGCTCAGCGAGCGCATGCTCTTCGGATGTTGACAACCGTGACATTGTTTACTGTGGACACGTGCGTTTGTTTTGTTTCTGTTCCGGAGTATTCTGTCATGTCGCGAGACGTAAGGGAGTAGAGTACGGAAGCAGGTAAAGACGTATTTATTTAAGGGCAGGCAGACAAATCCGAATCGTAATCCAAAAAACGTAGTCAAGCAGGCAAAGGTTTCGGGCTATTGGCATACAGGCGTAAACGGAGCAAAGCAGGAGTCAGAGTCGCGTCACAGAAAACAGGGTCACAACACAAAACAAGAAACATGAACTAGTACTATGGACTGGGAGCGGAAACACCAGCGGGGACTAAATGAACTGATCTATAGTTTAAACTAACTAAATCTGTCAAGAAGCATAACATTAACAAGGTATCTAACTCTACTATATCCACTCTAATACTCTGCGGGGTGTACAGGGACGCGAGCGGTATATATCCCCAATATCATCAGCCGTATAGATCCCAATTTACATTTACACTTACACATTTCTGAGAAATCGCCATATAAATATAATTTTTTTAAAATTAATAATTCTAAAATGTCTGGATGTTAAATGCTACAATTTTGTGCTTAATCTTCTAAATTGTCAATATTTAAAACAATTATTTGAATTTTTTGCTCCATTTCAGCATTAATTCTTTTGCAAATATTTCTCATTTTTCTCAAAATATATATTTTCATTAACGGCGCACCATTTTAAAAAAGATTTCTAATAAAAAAAATACCTGAGAAGGGAATACAGCAAGACCGTGAAAGGTGGAACGAACCGATGGACTAACGATAACAACAATGACAATTAAATTATGACTAAATTTTTATAAAAAAGGAAAAATTATATTTTCTTTTTAAACTGTATTCTTTTTTTAAACGTTAGAAAATACAAATGAATGTAAAGGCATTAAATAAAACATCACTGATTCTTTCTTTTTTTAATGCCGCACTACTGTATCGCTCGGACGTTGTTCGTGAAGGTATTTATTGTATTTTATTTTTGTCGTATCGCTCGCTCTTGATCTTTTTCACTAGTGTAACTCACATTACATTTACATTACATTTATTCACTTAGCAGACGCTTTTATCCAAAGCGACTTACAAATGAGAAAGATACAAGCAAACTCACGAGAAATGAAACCCTGTAGGTGCTGTTAAACCTACTCGTGGCTATTTGTAGCCTCTCGCGCTGCTAATTCGAATTGCCGGGCAGTTCGTTGGAACAGGAAGTGGTTTGTCTTGAGGTCACTGGGTTTATTCATATAGAACATCATAAGGACATAATTCAGCTAAAATGACAACATACACAATTTAACACCTTAAACACACACGAACGGCTAAGACATGCCTTCTGTATGGGGTTAGGACTGGTCCGTAATTCACGTAGCACGTTCTCGCTCCAACCAATCACGATTTGTTTTACAATCAGGGCGGGAACCGATCTCGCACGAACAGCACTGTTCACGTTTTTTACTCTTCCTGAGAATTTGAATTTAACCCCGCCTCCCATGAATGACCGCACCGCAAGCGTGTTGGTCCTGAACGTTCGTTTCACCTTTCGTTTGAATCCCTGCAACCCATCGTGAGTATCAACTGTTTGCCTAAACCAAGCTCCGCCCTGCAAGGATTGATTGGCATGTGGAGGCCGTAGTCTTCACAGATATCGACGTTTTTGATCGTTATTGAGATTCAGAATCTGAGAAACTGAGTATTTTGACGCCGATTTTGTGAAGACAGGCCAAAAATCCTAGGACTGAAAGAAGGTTTTGCATATTATGCAAATTAGCTGAAAATCCGAGTGGGTGGAACTAAATGGTCCAAATTGCAGCCACTGGTGCTTGGACCCCTAAAACATAATTAACTCCAACACATTCATCACTCTGTGTGTGTGTGTGTGTGTGTTTGTGCTTGTGTTTGTGTG
The DNA here is from genome assembly GCF_023375685.1 of Ictalurus furcatus. Lineage (NCBI taxonomy): Eukaryota > Metazoa > Chordata > Actinopteri > Siluriformes > Ictaluridae > Ictalurus > Ictalurus furcatus. The sequence continues at coordinate 20,335,182 of NC_071276.1, read as the reverse complement.
TGTGTGTAATTGTGTGTGTGTGTGTGTTTGTGCTTGTGTTTGTGTGTGTGATTGTGTATGAGTGTGTGTGTGAGTGTGTGTGTGTGTGTGGCCTCGATCTGCTGCGGAGGAGGCAAAACACACTCTCTTTTTTTCCACCCCCATGTGATGAGAGAGCCGTAATTACAGGATGACGACTACAGTCAACCTCAAAGAGAGAGAGAAACAGAGAGAGAGAAACAGACAGACAGAGAAAGAGAGAGAGACAACTACACAGAAAGACAAAGAGAGACAACTAGAGTGAGACAAAGAGAGAGACAGAGAGAGAAAGAGAGAAAGACAGAGAGAGAGAAAGAGAGAGAGAGGAGAGAGAGAGAGAGAGAAGGAGAGAGAGACAAAGAGAGCAAGAAAGAGAGAGAGAGAAAGAGAGAGACAAAGAGAGAGAGAGAGAAAGAGAGCGAGAAACAGAGAGAGAGAGAGGGAGAAGGAGAGAGAGGGAGAAACAGTAAAGTTTGTGGTGTTACAGAGAAACAGTAAGGAAGTGTAAACTCCTCTGTCCTGGAGCTGTGGGTAATCTCACAGTTACAGCTTCGCCTCTGAGTGTTATAAAGCACTGGCACTGAACGAGCTGTTACTATAGAAACGATGCTGATTAGAACCCGTCAGAGCTGCTGTTGAAAACTAATCTACACTTTCTGACCAATCACAATCCAGAATTATCCAGAAAGATCGGTGTTATTAGCAGCCAGCCTGTCTCCAGTCTCTCCTCGAACAACGGAAAGGTTTTAACTGGGAACCTGATATCAGCGAGTTTGAGAGAGAGAGAGAGAGAGAGAGAGAGCTGGGGGTCAGTGCTCACTCCAATTTCTCCTCCTGTGGACCCGGGAAAGGAAAAGTGATGCACACAGAGTCCGGCCCCGCCCATAACGTAACCGGTCTACAGTAACCCGGTATAAAGGGTATATATGTTCTCTCCATGTTGTGATGGACTTGTAGACGGCGTGCGGGTGTGATGATCTTCTTCACACACTGCAGTTCCTTCACATCCACGGACTTCCTGGTTTATCGTGTAGCGCTGATCCGTCACTCATTATTCGTTACACGATGTGCAGACGAGTTCCTCCCTGAACTTCCCCTCACCGTATTCGGTTCTTCTCAGGAACCTTTCTTTCTCTAAAAACCCGTTTAAAACGCCTGGATGTGAATTTTATGACAGCACCGTAAACTGTAATATCATATCTCTTTATTATAAGATAACGATCTTTTGCGTAAAAACGGCAGCTGAGGAAAAATCGCTACGCAACAGAGCCTGGGATTGGCTGTTACAAACAAGGCGTGCCCAACCCGATAGCTTTCTCTCGCATGCTAAATTTGCCATCCTCGAACCGCGATTTGTTTAACCGTCTCGTTTAAACGTTCGACATTTTACTCCGTTAGCCCTTTCCTACCCGTGTTCACGAAGCTCCGCCCCCAGGATCTACACTGGCCCGTAAAGTAGCGCGTCTACAAAATGATTGAATCCACGGTTTAATCTGTTGTTTGTTTCTTTTTTATCATGCACTATGTGTCCTTTAAAAGAAAAATCAATGATCGCACCTTAAAAACCTTTACCCTCTTATTTCATAACGGTAGTAAAATACGCGAAACTCTCATGATTTGACAACGTCAGACGCTGCGAAAGCGCCTAGCTGATCCTGCCACTGATTTGAGCTTGAGTGTAAACGTGAACTCTGACCTTTCACCTGTAGGGCAAATGAGTGTCATCCAATTTGCGTGAGGATCATTTAGTGACTCTGATCCTCGAGTAATAGCACCTGAGGGACTAAAGCGGTTCACACACACTCACCAGCTCGTCCAGGTTGCGCATGTCACACAGGACTCTTTTCTGCTGTTTCCAGCTGTTGACGAGCTCCGGTTCCGAGTCGCTGTTTCTCTTCTCCCGATTAAACGTCCTGCTGCTCGGCTTGTCCGCGTTCTCCTGCAGGTTCTCCTGGTCGCGGATCTCCTCCTCGATCTCCTGCTCGAGCTGCACCAGCATGGGGGCGGGCATGCCGAACTTGGCCCCTCGGCGCGCCACCTCCAGCAGGCACAGCACAAAGTTCTTCTCGTTGCAGCGCTCCACCAGGTCGTTGGTCTCGAACATGAGCACGTCTTTGATGCGCAGCTCGTGCCTGCACCAGCCGATGAAGTTGGACACGTTGTCGCGCGCTACGAACGATCCGGGAACCACGTTGCGGTACTGGAACGCCACGTCCCGCCTGGGAGCGAGGAGCGCCGAGTCCGGGTGCTGGGACAAGAACTCGAGCGCGGCGCGGTTCACGTTGTTGCCGTGGCGACAGAGAGCGCAGCCCGTCTCCAGGTTCTCCATGAAGGTGTCGGCCGTGATGTCCAGGTCGTACAGGCCGTTCAGCCACTCGGCCAGGTCCTCCTTCATGGCGTAGAGGTACTCCTCGCTGGACTTAAACGGCCGGATGCTTTTAGAAGCGGCGCACTGGATGTTGCTCTGGTCGGCCATGTTGTTTCTGATGAACGAGAGCGTTAATAAAGGCACGGAGTGACGTCTGATTGTCTGGATGGACGAGTTTGCTGAAAGCGGGATGACGACGCCAGCATCACTCGCTCGAGGTGTCCGTATGACGAACGTATCCGTGTGTGTGTGTGTGTGTGTGTGTGTTTGTGTAATCAACAAACTCTGGACGCAGCCGTGAAGGATCCAGATGTGGGTGAGATCCGGGTTTCCATCAAACACCACATTGTGATCAATCAAGCTCCTACGGGACGAACGGCAGAAACACAAACACTTTACAAAACCTTCAAAGACTTTTTCGTTCAGTTTTCTACGTGTTCATTAAAGTTGTTAAAGGGGTTAAGCCCAATGCAACACATAAAGAGTTGGTTCAGTGCTGCGCGTGTTAAGTCCAGATGAACGTTTATTCAGTATTATTCAGTTCCGTGCGTGTTTATTACAGTTCAACACTGTACAGTGTTTATTCAACATTATAACGAGCGTGTGCTTTTAACTCCATCCAAAAGTAATTTCATTTACATTAATTCATTAATTAACATAAAAAGTTCATTCAACACTACAGTACATGGTAATTTAGCATTATAATTTAGCATTAGCATTATAAACAGTAGATTAAACACCACTGATGGTCAATTCAACACTCTATACTGTTATTTAACATTAAAAAGTCTCAATTCAACACTACTGAGGTAATTCAACACTGTATACAGTAATTTAACAGGATAAAGTGTTAATAAAACACTGTGAAGGGTTAATTCAACACTACTGTCATTTAACATGATAAACTGTTAATAAAACACTTCTGAGAGTTCATTCAACACCGTATATAGTAATTTAACACGATAAAGTGTTAATAAAACACTGTAGGTGTTAATTCCTCACACCCAGGTGTGTAAAGTCAGCACTGAACGTGTTAAATAACGTTGCAGTTAATTCAACTTCACAGATCATTTAATTCTGCTCTATTCATTACTGTAAAGTGTGTGTGTGTGTGTGTGTGTGTGTGTGTGAGTGAGTGTGAGTTTATTCATAATTCTGTAGAGGAATGTTGGTGTTTAGTTTATCACTGAGTGGAAAGTTGAACCCAAAAGGCAGACTTTGATGTATTTTAATGACCACTGAACAGCTTTAAGCGGCTCCTTCATCAGAAACCTTCCAGAATGTTCCACAGAAATTCGGTTGAGATTTAAATGTGAAAACCGTTGGTGTTTATGCAAAAAGAAGCTCGCGAGCGAGCGCGCGCTGATCCTGTCAGACTGAGGTACAGGTTACAGCCTAATCTCTCTCTCTCTCTCTCGCTCTCTCTCTCTGAGTCATATGAGGGGATGAACACTGGTAGCGTTATAAACGCGTCGTTATGAAGGGAGACGCGTTAAAAGAAACACTTATGAGAGGAAAAAACCGAGTATTTAAATGGGATCTTACCCGTCATGGTGATGGTGTTAGCTGAATGAGCTAATCACTGTAGCGGTCTCCATGGCGTCCTGAACTTATCTCCGTGCTGTGTGTCCCATCACACTGCGCCCGCTCCATAGTCCTCCAAACGTCCTAATTGAATCATGTCCGATTCGTTTGTTCGGGAGGTGTCTAATCCCCGTGTGTGTGTGTGTGTGTGTGTGTGTGTGGTTTTCTCTTGAACACTTCACATCCAGATGAATAGAAAGCGTGAAAGCGACGTCTCTCTCGCTCTCTCTCTCTCTCTCTCTCTCTCAGCTAACCATGGCTCCCCAGTTTTTTCCTCTCTTTCGTTCTCCTTTTTTCTTTATTTTCCTTTCTTTTTCCAATCCTCGGGTTTTTCCCACTTGCGTGTCACAGCACACTGCTGAAATTCCCGGTGTGAGAAAGGCGTGACTGCTCGCCTCAGGGTGAAAAAAAAAAAACCCCTAACCGAGCTATCCTGCCTGTAATTGTCCTTTAAAGCGATAGGAGAAGCGGTCGGATTGCGTCCCGAATATCTGCGCGCTCCCTACGTAGGGCACTGCGTGGAAGAGTGACGTCGACGGAACACGTAGTGCCCTAGATATTCAATACAGAGCTGTTTGGAACACGGCGCCGGGTTTAGTCCAAATAACCAAACCGAGCGAGGTGAGGTAGCATTAAAAAAAAACAAAAACAAAAAACCTTTTAAACACTTATACAGCTTAAACACTAATAAAGATAAAAACCACTCATGGTGCTCGTGTAGAGTGATGGTTAAACTTGTAAATGTGAGATTTAAGGCGTGTATAAAGTGTTATAACGTTGCGTTATAACGCCTGCATTCTGATACATCAGCACGTGGCTGTGTAATAGACTGGATTTATATACAAGCACATCTGTAAACAAGGATCAATAACAGTTAAAGGGGCATTGTGCTTGGGATTGAAATGTTGCTCTTAGTTTGAACTTTTCACCCAAAACGCGCTTTTGCGCTTTAGTTTCGCATCAAAAGCTAGAAATGATATCTTTCGACCACGTAATGGAAAGTGAGTCCGCACGTAGAACACAAACAGCAATTAATCTTCACTGAAGTGCTCCTTTAGCTGTACAGAGGGTTATGACTCCTTCATGTGAAGAAGACAGGGATGTACGGATTTGGATCGTAATCGTAATCGTATCGTGATAAACAGAAACGTCGTGCGGTGCTCTATGGAAAGCGGACACATTCGAGACACGTGTTTTTGTGACCGAAGGACGTACAGAATAAAAATAAAAAAAATATGTAAGCAATAAAGCAAGACAGTGCTGTAGTGTTGTAGGAAAATAATCAGCGACGGGGCGGTGCGTTGAAACGGATTCACTGCTACAACCAGAATGTTGATGATTTCCCCCGATAACATCACCTTAAATTGTTTTATTCCTCTTATTCGAATTAAAGAACGGGTCCTACGTTTATCCGTGTGTAAATAACAATATTTATTGTTGCGGAATGCCCGTTATCGTCACTTACGTTACAGCAGCTACAAACAGTCGTTCCGTCACCGGCCTCTTTCTTTCTTTCTTTCTTTCTTTCTCGAAGGTAATACGACGAAAAAATAAAACGCAGCTTGACGTGATTGTTGTTAGCGAGGGTTAACCTTACAGCTTTACCTCTGACACTGGAGACTCCTTCCGTAAATGTGAAACAGACAAGTTTAATCTTACAGAAACCTTATCACCGAATACGCACATTTTCACGTCCCTGTGAGTGAGCTGTTGCTACAGAAACGATAAAGTATCGTTAACATAAACCTGCGTGACTGTCAGAGCTGCTGTTAGGGAGAATCACTCAACACCTTCTGACCAATCAGAACACAGAGCTCTGCAGTGGTGTAGTTATATACAAGAATATGATACTTTTTTTTATTTTTTGACCTACACACACACACACACATCAGGGGTCAGTCACATCCGGACGGGAAGTGTGTCGTAATTTTTCAACGTCGCCCACGGTATCTCACTCCAAAGCTGGTTTGAAAAACAATGCAGCAAGTGAGTAAGCCTGAAACACAAGGGCTTCAGTCTGACGCTCGCTCTACATCATAAACCCGGCATTGTCTTCTTCCCAAAATGATCTGCAGCTCTGTGGAGGACTTCACTGGCTTAATGGCAGCGTGAGGACGTTTTCCGGTTCCAAAAGGAGGCCCTTGTTTTGATTTGAAATGCGTGGGTTGTTTCTTTAAGAGAGCTAGACTGAGGGGTGGACGCACAGCCGGAGAGAGAGAGAGAGAGAGAGTGAGAGAGAGAGAGAGGGTGAGATCATTCTCAGAGGCCTGGATGAATCAGCTCTTCTGCACACACACACACACACACACACACAGCTCCCTAGTGAGTGTCTCAGAATAATCCTTGAAAACATATGCTGTGCTGCAGAACAAAAAAACCCCCATCCTTTCCTTCCATTCCTACCCATGAAGCATCAGAGTAATGAAGGGCGGAATTAATTCCCAGATTAAACCACGCTGACCCCCCAGGCTGACCCGAGTGACCCCGTCTCACCTCCTCAGGTGTGTTACACGTCCTGTAAAACGAACTGTGCAACAGATTTAGAACCCAATGTAAGAAACCCGGTGCTTCATCATGACTACAGGCTTTGCGTAGCAGCGGTTCTTCAGAGAAGCGCTCCGAACCTGCAGGCCACATGTTCAGCGCTCCACATGAACCTCGAAGCATTTCCAGCTGTGCTCGCTTCACAATATCTGGCACAGCATGCATAGCTTTTACCACAAAGCTTTTAGATCTAATTTCATGGAAAAACAAAACCAAAGCATATATAAAAAAAAAAACAGCGTAAGAATGTTAGAGCGCTTGCTTTGCAGCCGAAAAGATCTTAAATAGACAAATATTTCTCTTTATTAGGATTGGACTTGAAGAAATAAGATTATTAAGCCTATGTCTAGATCTAATCATTTCCTGGAATGATTAAATATGCCTAGAAATAGTCATATTGCTCTTGCATGCGTTATATGAGAATCTCATGAGAAATATAAGCCCTCTTTTTCTTTATTGAAGATATCTTCATGTGCTTCACAGAGCAGCTGCGCCTCACGCTTCGATCCGAGGCAAAACGCAAAGAAATTTCATCCTCCTGCTCTTAGTTTTGGTCAAATATTATTTTAAATGATCAGGATTTATGCAAGGAGGAAACCACACATTCATCTGGAAATCTGACTGAAAAGTGTTTACTCAAAATGATACACATTTATAAAGTCTTAATCGATCCAACCGTCTGGAGAATTCATGAAACTTTCATTTACACGGTTTCGTCTCATCATGAAAGTTTTTGAATGAGTTTTAGATTTTATACAAGAAGAAAAACAGCACAACGTTGTCTTGATTAAACAAATAAATTACATACACACACCAGCCAACTGTTAAAGCTTCATTTACATAAAGAGGAGTTCAAAATACTGGAAAGAATGTAAATAAAACACACCAAGAGTAATTATGATTTCTATTGTTGAAAAAAAAGAAAAGAAACAAAGTCATGTGCACTGCCGTGTCTTGCCTTAAGCTATATATAGGCGAGAGAGCCTTTAAAACCTGCATATTTAGCACCATGACATTTATCTGCACACAAAAAGCAGATAGATTTATCTGCATGAGTCAGAGGTTTAGTCCTGCTGAAGTATTGGAGGATTAGTGCTTTAAGGGGAGCAGTGACATCTTGTGGTGAGAGTGTGAACTGCACAATCATATCCAGTTTGGTGTTTATTTTCACAGGAGCTTTCATATTCATGTTTCTTGCTGTTCAGCTCTGTGCAGTGAACCAATGTTAAAAAATAACTGAATAAAGTTTTTTATTTAAAAAAAAAAAACCCCTCTGTTAACCAGAGTAATATTCTCCTCTGAAGGGTAATTTGTGGGTGGGGCCACTTCAGAACAGCGGCTGAATGTCATGACGTCGTTCTTCGCTACTTAAACCACACGAGCCAATAAGAGCCGTCGATATTGAAAAAGCAAAACTCTGCTGTCCACGTGGAGCAACGACGCCACTGACGTCCACCAGTCATCCCGTACTGAACACGGGAAACACCACACGACACACACACGTCACATTAAAAGTCAATCCAGTTTAAGTTTATTTAAAAAAGAAAAAAAAAAAAGGTTGAGTAGTACATGGGGTGCAGAGAGGGGAAGTGGTTCTGAGGTTACAAAATAAAACTGACAACATTGAAGAATTGTACAGTGAGAAATGCGAGAGAGAGAGAAAACTAAGTCCAATAAATCAAACTATACTCCTAAATGGAGGGTAATAATGAAAACACACGCAGGTGTGTAATAATGAAGCCACACACGAGTTTGTGCCAGTGATTGGATAACCATGTATAAATATGGACTTGGAATTAAAAAGACCATTTTAAGAAAAAGAAAGAAAAAAAAGCTTTTACACATGTTGATCACTGTGGAAATGTGACATGCTTCAGTACGGTCTGTCTCTGCGCTCCTGACGCTGATCTCTGATGGGAGAGAGAGAGAAAAAACCTCACGACAAGAAATGCTGGTGAAGGAACGAGTGTTTATAGCTGCTATATAATGCAAGTGAGAACGGGAACTAACTCGTCTCAGGTGTTCCTCAACGTTAAAAGTAACTATAAGTGGATAAAAGTTAAAAAACAAACCTACGAATAAACCCGTGGGTCAGATTCAGTCGTACCTCATATCCATCTTTCCGGGTCCCATCCCTCTCCTCGCTCCACGGTCCATCGGAGGTCCACCACGGCTTCCTCCTCTGAACCCTCCCCGGTCCATTCCTCCTCGGCCACCCCTAAAGCCTCCGGGTTCTCCTGCCCAGCCTCCACGCATTCCCCCTGGCCCACCGCGATCCATCCCTCTGCCCCCGCGAAACATCCCGCCTCGGCCCCGGTCTCCGCCTGAATGAACGGACACACGCACACGTCATCACCAGCTTCCATCCATTATTCCACACGTGAGCATTTTAGCAATAACCATCCCTTTAATCAACATTTTAGCCCTTTAAAAGGATTCATTTTGGTTGGTCAAAGTCAAAAAAATTCATGACAATAGATAAAATATTTAAGGCATTCCTAAATAAATAAATAAAACGTCAACACATTAAACGGTGCGATCAGCCAACAGCCACAAACAAATAAAACAGCACTAGTCTTATTTACATATGCATTAAGCTCAGTTACAACTGTTATAAGCGTTTTTATGACCGAAATAAATTTACTTCTGTGAAAGATTTTAGAGCACTCCCACTTAAGTGTGAGAATGCTAATTAAGCCGTTTTTACTGAGGGTGCCAATAATTCTGGAGCTGACTGGAAGTCATCTCGGTGTTTTTGGAGAACTGAAGAGCTTGATGTTTACAGACCGAGTTCGATATACTGATTGTGGGCGGGGTTTAGAGTGAGGAGTAGTAATGTGTATAGCAAGCCATTTCAATCCCTGTAGTTAGTGTGTGTTACCTGCAGGAGGCGCCATGCCCTCAGGTCTTGGAGCTTTGCACTGGTTACACTCTGTCCTCCAGGCAAAGTTCTGGTTCCCACAACCACTGAACACACACAAGACAGGAAGTGAATCACATACACTGAACACACTGTACACTATGAGAGAGACAGAGAGAGACTCACGAGTTTGGGCACTCCCAGTCTCCAGCTCTCTTTGGCACGTTGTTGGCTCCTGGTGGCCCTCCCCAGGCCATGGCACCCCGTGGACCTCCGCGGGGAGGGAACCCACCTCGATCTCCACCTCGACCCATCATACCTGCACAGAACACCACAAAAATCGGTTTTAGTGTCAGCAAAACCGATCCCCCCCCCTAATAAACACATTTATTTGTTCTTATAAAAAAAAAAAACATGCTTTCTGCAACTACATTATCTTGTCTATTTAAACTGATATTTATCACTCGGTTATATCAAGGTATCTAATTGTAAAATAAATAAACAGAATAATAAAAAAAATTATATAAAATGTAAAAAAGCTGAATTCAGGCACTTGTGGGCCTGCACGAACGGTTTTTAAATTTCTTCCAGTTTTTAGATTAAGGTCAATAACTAATGGGGGGGGGGGGGGAAGAGAGAGAGGAGACTGTGCTTTTAAAGAACATTGCTGAAGCTTTTATAGGAGTTTATATAAATGAGAGTGTTGTGCAGGAGTCAGACCTGTACTACAGCGTGTTTATATAGAAATCAGTAATGAGCTCTTAGCTGAAGTTTCTTCATCCTTTCGTGTGTGTGTGTGTGTGTGTGTGTGTGTGTGTGTGAGAGAGAGGAGCTCTACCTCCACGATCCATCATGTTTGGTCCTCCTCTCATGGGCATCCCCCCCCTCATGAACCCTGGTACGGTTTTCCTTCGCGCCATCGACACGTTCAGCCTCCGCCCCTGGAACTCCTTCCCTGGAAGGACAGAAACAGAAAGAGGTGTGAGAATGGGGGATAAAGAAAAGCTTCAAAACCCTGTAAGCTTTCTACAAAAGATTCCAAGATATCAAAAGGTATAATGCAAAACCTTTAGAGAGGATTTACATCTTCCATTTCCATTAAAACAGCTTGAAATCGACTGTACACAAGTGTGCATGGGCAGGGAAGGGTTAATAAAGACGGCGGACATTCAGGATCATCGATACACGTTACTCACAGGAGTAAGGTATTGTACACTATAATGAGAAGACGTTTATGATGCATGTACGTGTACTGTATATAACGTATAGACCAGGGTACGGCGAGTGGAGCGGTACCGTAAGAGACCCACCGTTAAAGTGCTCCACGGCGGCGCGGGCACACGAAGGCTCGTCGTAGGACAGAGTGGCGTCTCCTTTCGGTTTGCCGCTGTCTTTATCAGTGTAGATATTGATGGCGGGCTGGTTCAGGCGCCGGTTTATCTGCGGGAAGATATTTAAGATTTATTAAATAATAAATAAATGTGTTAATCTGACACGATCTTTACGTAATTATATACAATCTCTGCTCTCAGAGAAAATAAAACTGCTCCTCACTAAAAGAACACACTTAAATGACTAATAGTCAGCCTTTTCAATAAACTCAAGTTAATAAAATTGTGCTCGGGAGCATGGGGAATTTCCTTTTAGTTTCTATTCTCTGTGTATATTATTTTTTCATACCTCTGTGGCATTGGTGCGATCCAACAAGTTCCCATTTTATCCCAAACATTCATTATGTTAAACAAAAATGGGTGCTGTATTTCAATATACATTTTTTTATTGGCACAACAGGAATTTCCACATTAACAAACATTTTTCAAAAAGGGTTTTTAAGTTTTTCTCCCCCCATACAGACTTCCCAGACCTGCACAACAACCCAGAACTCTGTTTAGATATTTAACATCAGACTGATAAAGCAGTCAATATTAAAACCGGTCAAGTGAACATTAGTCGGCTAGCTTAGCTAATGCTAAGGTGGTCAAGAGGAAGAAGAGGGGGGGGGAAAAAAAAATAGAGGAAGGGGAAAGGAAGAAGGGAAAAAAAGGAGCAGAGGAGTAAGAAGAGGAAGATGGGCTGGTGTCCATCGTGTGTATCTGGCGTTCTCACCCGAATGGTGCCGGAGTGTTTAAAGAAGTCGGCCATGTCGGCCAGCGTGGCCTTCTCGGTCAACCCCGTGATGTAGATGGTGCTGTTCTCAGACTCATCCTGCTCGCCTGGGTGTCCTGAGAGACGACAAAAATAAACAAACAATAAAAACCTATTTCTAAACAGGACGAGAACCAATCTGATGACTCAGGTGTACAAGAACGTGAAGGGCGCGATACTCACCGTCCATTCCGTCCCTCATAGATCCTGATGTTCCGAGGATAAACAGGAGACACAGAGAGAGAGAGAGAGAACAGAAAAAGCGTTATGTACAACAGGAAGGAAAAGAGCGCGTCGCTGGCAGCAGTATTTGGTAAATTAGTTGGCCGTGAGGCGACGTAGGATGCGTTTTAGGGTTTCTCTGAATATGACAATTTACCAAGAAAATAAATAAATAAATAAACAAACAAACAGAAAACCCATCCTGAAAGGATGCTGGCTCAAATCAACCTTTCAAAAAGGAAGAATACCCCCGCTTTAAGATAATCCTGACACCAAAATAGTGGCACAACAACAACGGGAAACGTTACTCAGGTATAAATGAATAAACTCAGAAGAGGACTAGCCAGTGTAATACTCTGAACTTACCACCAGGCTTACTGAAGCCACCTCTGTCTCCAGCCATGCTACGAATGAAGATAGGTGAAATTCCATTTAGTCTTGAACCAAGGGGACTTCAACAGCGCATGGACATAACTCTCCCTCATTTATTTATTTTTTAAAAAAAAGAAAACCCCCACGTAAGACCACGTCGTACGGGTTTACTGATAACGTAAGCAAAAATTATTTTTAAAAGCATAAATGCACAGCATATGAACCTTAAATACAAACACAAGCAAATTTAAAAAATAAAACATTTCAGTGGTGGATAAAACAAATGCATTAAGGTAACACAGGTATGTATAAAATCTTAAGTTTACCCTTTCATTGTTAAAAAAAAAAAACCTAATACAGGTTTTTTATTACAGTATTACAGTACAGATAAAAAGAACATGTAAAAGAAAAAATAAATGCTAAAACAATTTTTTTAAGTAAAAATTCTTGATTTCAGCGAGTTCCCCTTCACCCCTGTGAGCTGCTGGCTTTGATACGGAAAGAAGCACCTAAAGTAATGACGTTCTGTTACCTGTAGCATACAAATATGACAAAAAGCGTTAAAATAAGACCTGTAAAATCATCAGAGTGAAATCACAACCCGTGTGGAAACACTGTAAAGCTGCAATCTGGCACGAGAAAAACTCAAATTGGAGCTTCAAGTGTTTCCCAACACGAAGTACATTTTGAAACCACATTGCTGTTGGAGAATTTTTTTTTAAAAAACACACGAAAAAACACCACAAGTGAATGAGTAATTAAACAATAATCAGGTAAAACACGTGTGCACGCTTACCTTCTCTTTACACTTTCAGTTACACTTGGATTAGAAATAAAGAGAGAATTACTAACTTGGACACAGATCAGACGTCTGGCTCCTCTTCATGACGTTTCAAACTCGGATATCGAAACGTTCTTGATCTCGCGCTTCCAAACCACCACAGCACGAATTATATATATTATATATTTTTTATATATATATAAAAATTAAACCCGAGCCTCGCCCGCATTAGGATTCAGAGTCCATTTTAAAGAATCGGATTTGCCTTAAAGCACCACAAGTATGATGCGTTTCCTTCCCAATTAAAGAAATTTTATATTTTACTAAGGGTTTAGAGTTTTCCCGTTTGGGAAAAAAAAAAACACTAACGTGTATAACGTATATAATCTATAACACTGCTGTGGTATAAATAAACTAAAATAAAAACATAAATGAACCAAATTAAGTATTCTGCAGAGATTCTTCAGCTTAACTCAATTCATTCATCATTAAAAATATCAAAATGTTTTTAAAAGGCTTTAAACCCTGCATTTATATATATATATATATATTTTTTTTTAAAAAAACTTAATTCATGGTATAATAAAATTTTAAAAATTGGAAAGAATTAAGCAGTTTTTTTTTTTTAAAAAATTAGTTTTTGGTTTAAATGAGAGAAATACCACAAACATTCAAAATAAAGAAAGAACCAGAATTTGTTTTCTCCTCTAATGTTCCATCGGGGTAGTTTTTTTTTTGTCTTATTGTTCTTTTCTTTTTTGAAAGAATTATCCCAATGTTTTATCCCAAGAATTTTCCCAAGGTCATTTCCAAATACCCAAAATAATAAATGTTTAAAGAGTTAGGTACCGTTTCTAAAAAAATAAATAAAGCAGAACGGTACATCAAAATGTATCCCTCCCACCACAAAAAAAATAAATAAATAGTCTGCACCTAAAGGATATAAAATTGAAATTATCTGCAAGCAGCGATTGACGGGCCCAAGCACCAATGGTGTGGCAGTGTCTTGTTTCAGCCACTATTAGCATGTGGATGTTATTACCCCCAATCACCGAGCATACATGTGAACTCTTCCAGTTCGTGCGGGGTCACAAGTTCACCGATAAACCGTTTTGCCATGGAAAGGTAAAGACATAAAAACTCCTTCGCAATTTAACATGGAAACCCTGACTCAAAACCATGCTGACCAAATTTGGTACAGATCAGATGAACCCTCTTGGAAGGAGCATTTAAAAAAAAAAAAAAAGAAGCCTGATTTAATGTCTGAGATGAAGACAGAGGACCCACCAGAACTGGTGCGTGAAGGTGAAACTAGATGCTTGTTCTCAAGAAAGAGTTCTTGAGGGCAAATGATGCTTGCATCCAGTGTTTTTGGCAAGACCCTAATGACCAGCATTTCTGGCGCATGTGTATCTAAACATTTATTAATTTTTTTATTTATAAAAAATTAGAGTGTCCTAACAGGGCACTGATACCCTTAGTGCATGGGCCGGCCCTAATTAACTGCAGTATTTTAACGAACTATAACAAGATGATAAATTAAGGGAAAAAAAGGTTTTAAAAAGCATCAGTGACATCTCACTGTTTAAGTCTGACTCTGGACAAAAACCAGCAGCACAGGAAACACAATACCCCAAATAAGATTATATATAAATATAAACTTCAGTTTTCCCATTAGCCAGCAGTGTGATTACATTTAAGGAGATTTGGACACAAAGAGAACCTCAAGCAAAATAATTCAGCAGGTATCTGATGTAATGAGTTCAGAACAACCCATTGTGTGATGGTCTGTAAAAACCCAATTGGACCAGAAGTATTGAGGTTTTTCAGCTAACATGCTTCGTAAACCCACAATGATCAACGAAGGGGGAAAAAAAACCCTGAAAGATGTCCAAAATCTTTCTATCCAAGTGACAGACACGTGGCGTAATGAAACGGAAGTAGTACAGGATGTGTTCAAATAATGGCTGTGCAGATATCTGTGACTCGATGCTCCTGCTTGGTCACACCATCAAAACAGAACAGAGGACCGCTTACCAAGTCTTAATGTTTAAGTGGCACCACGAAAGACAAGAAATTTAGCGCTCAACATTTCCTGTGTGTCCTTCAGTGGAATCTGACCCAAATCCTAAAATGTGGTAGGATCCGTTTTCACTTCTGTAGGCCGGACTTTAAAACCGACTTTAGAACTTTTACTTTTGGTTGAGAACTGGTTGTCAGAACTTTCAGTTTTCACATCTACATTAAAAACACAAAATGCCCACGAACGCTTTTCCCAAACCGCCACACAATCATTCATTTACGGTGAGAAATGTTGGTACTATAACTCTGGATCGTGACCCTGGAATGAGTTCCTGCTCAAGCTCAACAACCAGCTGCCTCTAAACGTGCAGGAAAAGGAATTCAGGGTAGGTCCACACTCTAAACCGTATACAGCATCAAAATACTAAAAACCACGACTGAACATCTTAACTAGCAGCACCATCTACACGTCATCCCTCGAGCAAATCTTTTCCTGCAGAGGAAATGATCCTGCTTGGGTTTCTCACACTTACACACGATACTGGGATGCTCCAGGACACCTTCTAAAACAACCCAGGTGAACATTTGGAGACTGGATTGAGCTTGGTCAGAATAGAAGCATAACCTTCCAACTTATTTCTGTTGAAGAAGCCTGTAAAATTAACCTCAGCATCTGCTGAGCCCTAAAGCCACCTGGGGTCAGGCTCTAAAAAGCCCTTGACCACATGAGGAACTTCACCAGCTGTTTCCTGAAAGCTGATGGTCAAGCTAGGAGTTTCTTTGAGAAGAACTTCAACAGCAAAAATTCGAAGGCACACGCCGATTATGTAAAGTTTTTTTTTTCCTCATAGCCCAGAGAAAATCAAATATTCAGATATACCCATGTCGGTTTAATTCAAGGTCCAGTAAACCCCACAATAACTCCCAATTTAAAAAGAAACCTGTATGAAACCCTACAGGCAGTGTTCATGTTCAACCTCATGAATTAATATTCGGAGTGAACAAAGCAGCAAAGTAGACCTTTGTGGAGGTTTATAGAGCCAGTGACCATCAGCACTCGTGCATTAGCAGGACAGCTGAAGAACCAGTGACTCCATGCGGTCTGTTTGTTAGACACATGCATGCACAGGCACTTGTTCTAGTCCACTTGCTAGTTTTACTGCTAATAGCACTTTTTTAAGAAAGGTACTGCAGTGTTATTTACGTGGAGGAAATAATTTTTAAAAATCCTTAGAGAAACCACCAGAGGACTACAGCAACGGGAGTATTTGGAGGAGGTGAATTTAGGTATTTGGAGGATAGCGATACTGCATGCAGTGTTAAAGGCGTGAATAACTCGACAAAATTAGTGATGCAGCTCTTAAACCACCTCCATTTTGTTTTGGAGGAACTCGGCTAGACAAAAAAGTGGCCCGCTCTTAAAGCGACTTGGCAGAGCTGAGTAATAAATAAGCTCTTTGCATGTAGAAAGGGGTGTACACCATCATGCATGTAGAAGCATCGTGGCCCAGCTCTGGTTAGCCTGTTGGGGAGAAACGGGAGTTAGTTGAAATCATTAGCGTGTCGGAACTTACCCCATGCCCCGACCCATCGGGCCGCGACCCCGAGGTCCGCCGCGCATCCCTGGCCTGTCGTAGCCACCGCGACCACCGCTGTCTCCCTGGTAACCTCCACGCTGGGAGCTACCATAGCCTCCGCTCACACCGCCTTGACCGTAACCACCTGCACGAGGTAGCGGCAGATGAAAATTGTACATTTTGCATCCAATAAAAAAAAAACACCAAACTTAACGCCCAATAAAAGCATTTATGATGTGTGTATAATTGTATTTTAAAACACAATACAGGATTATGATGCGTGTCTTTCTCTAAATCCTGAAGCATTATTGCATTTTCAATAACTAATAAACACATTTAAATACTTTTTTCATAATCAAGCAACTTCCCATTAAGAAAAAACTAATCATTTTCATAGGGTATAGATTTTGATTTAAATGAATACAAAAAACAAAACAAAAAAGAAACCGTTTAATTATTTTCGCCTCGTAATCATTTCCTCACGTGTATATTATTTTTCTGACTTCCGTGGCATTATTGCACTTTAATACCTTTTAGCTTGAAATCTTAAGAGATTTATTTATTGGCTTTAGAAATTAAATGAGGAATCATGTACGTTTTATAAAGGGTGCCAATAGTTCTGAAGCTGACGGTTGTTTGTAATTCGAGAGCAGGTGAACCTCACCGTAAGGTCCGGACTGGTCGTAGCCGGTCTGAGGAGCGCCGGGCTGGCTGTACTGAGACTGACTGTAGGATCCGTTGGATGGAGGAGGGTAGGCTGTAGAAGGAGGCGGCTGTTGGGGTGGGGCCTGAGTGTAGGCGGACTGCTGCGGTCCCCCGTAGGCAGACTGCTGGGCCTGGTAGCCCCCCTGGGAGTAGGCAGGCTGCGTGCTAGCGCTGTAACTACAAAGCAGGAAGGGAGGAAAAAGATCAGAGGGTTTATAGTCAAACTTTCACACAGACCAGCATCCACACGGCAACACATGAACCTCCACCACGTGGCGTGCTTGCGATCATACAGGAATCTCTCCCGGTACCTCGGTGTGGCCGAGGCAGCCTGCTGGCCGTACCCAGAGTAAGCGGACTGAGTGGTGTATCCTGGCTGCGTGCCGTACGACGCCTGAGTGGCAGGAGGAGCGGCAGCGGTGGTGCTAGAGTAGCTGCTAGTCCCATAGGCCTGTGCAGGCTGAGTGTAGCCCTGAGCTCCAGCCTGAGGAGTACTGTAAGCAGCTGGAAGAAAACACACAGAGAGAAAGATCACCACTTTCACATACATGCACAACTGTTACCAAAAACAAAATAATCTGATTAGTTAAACACCATATACCCTCACAGCTCATCTCACCAATAAATGAATGTTAGAGATATTTTGTGTTATTTTATGTGACTTGAGACATTTTCACATTCCTGTAACCTTTTAAGCCTGAGTGCATTGCTTCAAGGGCACACTGCTTAACTTAAACACTGAATAGGAAACATGAAACACTCAGCTAAAGCTTCGAGAACAAAAAACAAAACCTCCATTTCAGCTGGAGTTCTACCTCGATAATCGGATTACACTGAACACCTGTATACCAAGAGTCCGATATCTGGTTGTTTTTTTAATTATCTGTGGAGGTGACTCAAAAAAAAAAAAGCTGATCTACTGCAACGTATGTATATGTATCGTGAAAAAACCAAAAACTCTACCAGGCTCAGAGTTAACCACATGTGTGCTGATCAAATTACAACCGAAATGCTTTCTGCTGTGTGCCATCAGCTCAAACACACTCAATGCTGAATCATTATTCGTTTCGGGCGAACCTGGTGTGGTGGACTGTCCGTACGCGGCTGCGTACTGCTGCTGCGTGTATCCTCCAGCAGAGGAGGCTGTCTGGGCGTAAGCAGAGTCGGTGGCAGCGGGCTGAGCCTGGGCGTACGAAGCGTAGTCCTGCTGAGTGTAGCCCTGCTAATAAACAAATAAACTACAGGTCACGCTCCAGACATGCAAAACCCTCTCACTTTTAAATCCTGTGATATTACATTTAAACTTTGTCTTAATTGTTAACGAGGATTTTGAACGTACCTGTGCCGTTTGTCCGTATCCCTGAGCAGGCGGGGCTGCGTATGAGCCATACCTGCGGAAAAACGAAAGATAATCAGTGCGCTGCGACATCGGCGATGCAGCCAATGACATTAACCATAACGACTATACCACAGCATAATGTCAGATTCTGGGTTCTGATAGGTCGGAAGGTGTTCATTACAGGTTTATATTAACACACCCATTCTGATATGGTATCGTTTTCTATCGCAGGGTCGTGCCACTAACATATAGGGAAGGAGTCTCTGGTGTCAGAGGGACTAACTCGCTTCCGAGTCTATAAACAGGTCAAAAAGCGTGATGTGTCACTGTTTACAAAAGAAATTAAACCATTGGTAAGTTGCTGTGGTACAAGGGGAATAAAACACTCAGGATCACTCTGTATGTTTATGATTTACTGCACACTTACGCTTGCTGAGCACCAGCCTGATTATAGCCACTGTAATCTACAAAGAAGGAAAAAAGAAAAATCTCACATACGCATACATGAGAGTTTAAACCTCTCGCTCTCACACACACAGCAGATTTTTTTTTTATTCGATAAGACGACATGGGCATAAGTTACGACGGAAACATTTATCGAATAAATTCCTCGATGCTCATTAAACTAAATAGATAAGTTTCCTCAAGTATCGTGATATATTTGCATCGTATTGCCCAGCCCTATACACGTCCTTATAAGAATTAACACGTGCACGTCTTCACACGCTGTGCAACTGATAAATACAGCTCAACTACTCTGAAATAAACTTGTATACGTATAATATACCGTATTACTATTACTACATATCGATGTGTCTCACTTATTAACACTGAAACAGGATTATTTTAATGAAAACACAAATACCATAAAGTACAAGAAAGAAAGATGAGAGGGTTTTGCATCCCTAACATATTTAATCCAGTTTGTTTCTGCTTTCACACAAACTTTACCTTATAAATCTTATTTACCTTCATTTCACCACCTCATTACTTTCATATCATATTCATTACCTTTTATTAAAAAATAAATAAAATTAACCTTGTCAATCTACATCTTAAATGTAAATAAGACACTAAATAAATACATTGTTTCGTTAAAATAGTAATGAGAAAAAATTTGGTCAAAACACGGCGTCTTTGTACTGAGGGGGCACAAACTTTTGCACCCGGCGATATTACCGGTTATAAACGTGTTTAGCTTGCTAACACACGGCGGGAAAATTATACCAAACACATCTAAGTTGTGATAAAGCAGGAATATTGGGTGAACCTTATTTATTGTGTCACTTTAAATGTTTTTGTAATGTTTAATCCTTTACACGAGTCACGTGAGCGTCGTAAAAAAGGAAAAAAGAATAAAGAATACACGTTCTAATGAAACTAGCCGGCTAGCTAGCTACACTAAAAACGTTCAGAATTTTCCTCCTGTTTAGTTTTTATTTATTAAATATTGCATATTTGATTATATAAGTGTTTAAATAAATGAATATATAGTTAGGTCTAGCTAGTTGAGGTAAAACGTATACGTGTATAGATTTGAACACGAACTAACCGGATGCTAACCGGCTAACTAGCTAACCTTAGCTGCGTGTTTGACCTAAAACAATTCCAGCGCCGTCGTTCATTATTTTTTCGACCATCAAATACCTTTTTGTACACAAGACGTCACATATTTACGCTGTAGACATCTGAAAGTACAACTCGAAATCATTTTTGTCTAGATATAGTTATTTTTTAAAAATAGCCAGAAACCGCACTTACTTGTAACCGACGCCATTTTCGCTGCTACCGAGAAACGGACCTGTGCGCATGCGCGGTTCAAATGTCGTCGCTCAAGCAGGGTGATGAAAATGCGCATGCGCAGAGGTTTAAAAAAAAATTCTAATGCTGGATGTTCCATTGTTTACTTCGTAGGGGTGGGAGGTTGGCAGAAAAGCGCACACATTTTTTTTTAACTTGTCATTTTGAATTGTTATTTCATACGTATTCGTTGATATGACATGTTTGTTCAGTTTATGTATAAATTAAGAAATGATTTCCAACAGGAAGCCATGTGTGTGTATACTTTTAAATATGCGCGAATGGGCTCGCCTAACAGGAAGTGTCCGTGTCAAAATAAACGGGTTAGAGATCGAAAATAAAATATAATGAAGAAATGTACAAAAAGGAAGTATAATTGTTTGTTTAACTCTTGCTGTTTAATAAAACATCTTATAAATACGTTATTTAAAACTATAACCGTATATGTAGCTAATAACTATTCCTAGCTAGCTTATGTCTGGAAGCTTAGATGATGAAACTAGCATCATGGACTTGGAGTATATAGAAGTAATAGAAGTGAGAATAGAATAGAAATGTCTGAGATGTTGTTTAGCAGATGATCCACCAAGCTGTGTTATGATGTGGCCATGGTTGTGGTTTGGATCCAGTCGATCAGGTGTGTGTAGTGGCACAGCTCTGATCCTGATCCTGTTTGTATTAGTCTGGCTTTGTGGAATTCATGCCAGTCTGAGTTTAGGGCCAGGAGGTGAATTCCCAGGTGTCTATGGTAAGTTGTGTCTTGCTTAGAACCTTAGATCATCTGCACCAACGTCTCGATTTATGGCACACTTATTTCTTTTGCAGATTTGATCTTCTATGCTGTGAGTCATGAGGAGTTTGTGTCTTTGCTCCACGACCTTGCCCTCTTGCTGTGTCTTGGCCCGAGGCAGGAGAGGAAATGGGGCACGCTGGTCTTCCTTGTCCTGTCTCTTGTCTCGACAGTGCTCCTTCCCCCTATTTACGCCCTCTTCCTCTTCGTGACGGGGGACGAAGCCAGTCGGATATGTGGCTACTCGGGCATCCAGCTGGCGCTGTTCGCGGCTCAGTGTCGGCAGAGCAAACAGAGACGAGCCCTGCGCTGTCTGCCTCCCTGGACCCTGCCTTGGCTCGTCTTGCTGGTCGATTTGTTCCTTCTTCCGAGCGCACCCGGACTCCTGCACTTCTACGCCATCTGCCTGGGACTTAACTGTATCTTTTACCTTTTCTACTGTGAAGAATTAATATAGAATAACCTTTATATGTTTAACGCCCTTAACATATTTCCAAGACAGCACCGAGTTAATCAAGCTCCTGCAGCGGATCGAGGGTCTCGGCATGTGCTCCTGCCTGCCGGCGTGGCTCTACGTTTCAAATAAATATCAACTACCAACCTACATCAGCCCCACACACGGGTTATTACACGATTTTACATTAAAAACAACACCTTTCCTGCCAATCCAAAATGGCTTCCTGTTCACTATATACGCTCACTACATAGGGCATAACGTAACGGCATCGCAGACGCACGGAAAAGGCTTGTTGTATTTATTTTGTACGTTGAAAAACTCCTCAAACTACTCTGTTTTTTTTGTTTGAGGAAGACTAAAGTTTCAGCTTAATCTGGGTTGCTCACTCTGTCTTATTTACTCTCAAAAATAAAGGTACCAAGCTGTACTTTTCTTTATCACTTGACTGGCACCATCACGTTTTGTATGTCTTGGATAGGATTTTTTTTTTTTACACCTGGTAAACTTTCAAAATAATTTAAGGTATGTGAACGATAATTATATATATTAAGGATTGCTCGTGAAAGCGAATTAAAGGTGCACCGTGTGCATTTTCCCTAATAAAAGATGCACACGAGGTAAAAGCACAGTTTGGTACCTTTTTATTTCTGAGTGTGATGAATAGTTGACCTGGTGAATAAGCTAGAGTTAGAGATCTCAGCCAGGGTGCAGGTAGTTCTGGATTTAGATGAGGTACCGCACCGCACTGTTACTAACGGGATGTTGTCTCGTTTCCTTTTCAGGTCTCTACCTCATGCCGAGTCTCATACGGGACGTGTCGCTTCTAGCAGCAGGTCCCAGTTGGAGGATCACACACCCCCGCAACCGTGGACACACACCGCGCCCCAGTGGCAACGAGAACCTCTTACGGTGACAGAAGAGCAGCTATTGGACGAGGAGTTGCTTAGAGCAGGGATCCTGGCGTCGCTGCGGGACGCTCCTGAAGGCACGGCGGCGGATAAAGTGGAAGTCCAGAAATCCTCCGTTTCCTCACTGAGGTGTGTGATGTTTTACGGTTTTAATTTTACCCTCGAGCAAAAACGGAACAAATCTTTCAGCCTCGAACCACGTTCAGCTCTCGCACTCATGCTGTTTTGGACAACCCGGAACTTACTTCCTGTCGTTTATTAGAATAAAATAAAATAAAAAACTGGGACAAAACTGCAAGGTTTTGTGGCGGCCATCTTGGAGAACAGGTATCAGTTTGCGACTTAGGCCCTGCTTTCGGAGATTTAAAAGCTGGGAATGGTTTGTATGATGATAAAAATTTGACTTTGAGCGGAAACTTGTAAATATTCTGTACACAAATCTGTGTAATTTTAAATTAGATGACCAAGATGAATGGAGATTTGAAACCAGTGTCATGGCTGACTGACTACATGTAGAGTAAACTCATTCCTCCCTGTCTGCTTCTTCTTCTTCTTCTTCTTCTTCTCGTTATCAGGCTGCAGCAGCTGGAGAAGATGGGCTTCCCGATGGAGAAAGCCGTGGTGGCTCTGGCCGCGTCTCCGCACCTGGACGGAGCCATTTCTCTGCTGATCGATGACCAGGTCGGTGAAAACGCCGTGGTCATCTCTAAAGGGAAGAAAGCAGCGAGCACGTGACCCGGGCGCGCTCAGGGAACGGTGTGGACAACATCCCATAATACAAATATGAACAAAATCTAATACATTAATACGAGTGGCATCAGATCGAACCAGATTCATTGTTACGTCTGGAGCAGAGAAGACTGAAGTGTTATTTATTGGTATTATAAGCGACTTAGGGGTGTTGTGTGAGTGTGTGTGTGTGTGTGTGAGAGTGTGTGTGAGAGTGTGTGTGTGCGTGCGTGTTGGAATCAATCAATAACTAAATACACAAATAAATAAATAAATATCTGGCAATAAAACCTTAGATAAATAAATGCATCATTTTCTTGACAATAAAATATGAAAACATTTATTGCATTTTTATTAATTTATGACCGTATATACTGAAGGATATCATGATGGATTTATTTTTTTGTCACTTTTTGTCCGTGGAATTATGCATACGTGTTTATTTCCTATTTTAAGTAGAATGAAAGTTATCAGAACATATCTAGTAACTTAATTAAACGTATTAACATTTATTTTTTAATGTGGCGTATTTCCAAGCTGGATGACCGCTGTGTGTGTGAGGAGAAAATAAATATTCATATTCATGGATGGTTAAAGTTTTTTTTTTTTTAAACAAGGAAGCTGTATAGAGATGAGTTGAATCGTTAAATTTGTTTTGATTAATTAGGGAATTTAAAAAAAAATAGTTTTAGTGGCAGACGACGAGCTGATAAACAGATCAGGGATACAAAGGCAAAGTGACGAATTACAAAATAAAAGCATGAAGAAAGGAGGTCGGATTTGATTTCAGGTGGTCTTTAAATCGTTATCCATAAACAGACAGCAACCATACAGGCGAAAAGATTACCTTTATAAAATAAAAGAAAGGAACACCAGACACTTTATTGTTTTAACATTACTCCAAACACTTACAGAGACCAAATCAGAGCAAACGTTTTGAGAAGCCGTAAAATACCGAGGGGAGAAAATACGACCTGACGTTACATGTGCTTGTCGTACAAAACACTGAAACATGAACTAATAATCGTTTTTTTTTTAAATAATCAACATTCAGAGAAAAAAAAAAAACCCCAAACAAAACACGACAAAAGACGAGTCTTAAAAAAAAAAAAAAAAGGAAGTCAGTTGAGCGTTTTAGCTGGAGAACGATATAAAGCTGCAGATAGAAAGAAAAAAAAAGATTCAAGTTCCATGTAAGTTCATTTCTCAGATGATCATCAGTCATTTAAACCATGAACTGATCTTCTGTGAAGCACTTCTGTGTGCTTGTAGACTCTGTAGAAGAATTTAGGTTCTTCAGGGGTTCTTTAAGGGTTCAGTGGTTAATTAAAAGGTCCTCTTAAAGGTTCCCTCTGAAGGACCCTGTAAAGATTGTGTAGGACATCACCATAATCATTTTGTATTATTTTAATTTTTTTAAAAGAAGAAAAAAAAATGCCGTCTAAGTCACTCTGATGACCGAACGAAGATTTTAGGCTGTTTTTATTTAGTATTTAGAATATAACCACATCGGTCCACACTGCGATTAGAGATCAGGGAGACGTGATGTATACCGAGTGCACCTTACATTATTGTAGCCCAGATCTTTTCTTATATATTTGTTGTTTTTTTGCATGAAGGCAGTTTTATAATTTTACGAGATTCAGTTAAATACGGACTAAGGTCACGTGCCGTGAGTATTTTATCAAGACTGGCTGCCAATATCTTTCACCTCTTTAGTTTTTTCTCTTTCTCGGACTTTAAAATAATTACAGTCTGCTCAGAATTGCTGCTCGGCGTATGTTATGTGTACTAGCCAAATTTGTTTCATATGAGTAGGTGTTTTTTTTTTGTCTTTAAACCTGGAAGGATTCCCAATTTTTAAAAAAAACACCCTCGATCCCGAAATCTTATTATCTCAAGTAATTAAAAGTGAGAACTGTTGATAACTTTGACAAGATGAAGAATAAGTAACTTGCTGTAGTGTGTATTTATGCAAAAACAAGAGAAAGAATATTAAAACAATTATACAGTATATATATATAGGGATCCCATAAGCAGCGATCAATAGGGGTCCAAGCACTCACTAACTTACAAAATTTACTCTTTTATGGTCGAATAACTGAAATATTTCAAGCTGTTTTATGCGAGCGGTCAAATTAGTGCCATAAGCAGGTAGCAGCCAAGATTCAGGACCTTCCTGCCAAAATTTGGGATTCTACACTTCATTTATTGCATTTTTTTTGCTCCTCCATTAATATATTTTCAGGCCGAAAATGAAATCCGTGATGAAGAAAAAAACAGTAGTGCTCCCAAGCACGGTGATTTAATCTCCTCATTATGATGAAGGAACGATTAGAGGGCGGGGTTTTTATTTTAGCTCATTGTTAATGCTATTATTATTTTTTTAAATAATAAAATAATAAAATAAAAGCCTGGGCTGAAATGATGTCGTGTGCACTTGGCGTTAGATCTTCTTGTGTTGGAAACTCAAAGCTCTAAACGTGGTGTTTTAGTAATAAATTCCGAATCAAATAAAAACCCTGCAAATAAATAGATACAGTTTACACAACGTCAAAATGTCAAGCGTCAGGTAAGTTTTGCTTAAACTTAAAGCCTTTGCGTGGGATTCTGTTTCCTTCCTGCTTCTCTAGAATACAAAAAAAACAAACACAAAAAAACAACAACATCTAAAATAGTGCATTTAATGCTAGGGAGGATAACTAATTTATTGCTTAAATGTTTGGAAACTGAATAGTGAATAAGCGTTTTCCTACATACGATACATTTCCTAGCTTCCCTAAGGGGTCTGTTAAAATATTTATATATATATAGCGACTTCAGCGAATAATAACCTGATGTTCTTTCTCCATCATGGGTACCAGCTTGTTTCGTCCCCTTATTGTCCCACATTGTATAATCTTTACTCAAGCACCGTTAGAATAACTGTACATTTCTCTTTTCTTCGTTTCATGCAAGCGAAAGGGAGATCGAAGTTAAAGACTGACTTCCAGTTGAGATGGTGAACCTCTGCAGCACCACTTGGTTTTTTCCCTGAGGTGTTCCCCCCCTCCCCTTCTTTATTCAATGGTATGTTCCAGAGTTAGTGAGCGGATCTGTAGGACGGTACGTGTTATAGGGACTTGCGAGGGTTTTGCCAGTCCAAGCTGGAATGAGAGGCTGACTCTTTAGGACTTCCTTCGGATTTTAGACTCGGTATAGAGGGACGGCGGTTTGACCCGGAAGGGCAGGGTGCCGGCACGCTTGTTCCGGAAGAAGTCCGTAGACGGGGTGCTGAACGGGCCGTCTCCGGATCCTCCATCGGGCTCTGTGATAGAGAAGGGGGAACTTCTGAAAAAGTTCAGCCTCCAAACAACACAACGTGGAAGAAAAGAACTGAACTAACTCTGAACTGGCATTCTAGCAAAAATAAATAAATAAATAACAATTCTATCACACTTTCACCACATACAGCGCAGGACATGGATCACCGGACAGTGACGTCTTCGAGACTATCCTTCTTACCTCTAACACTGGAGACTCCTTCCATGAATGTCAGGCAAGTTAACAGCTCCTTACAGAGGTGTACAGACTTCAACAGATTAACGATGACACACGTTTTAAATCGTTAAAATGGAGCTGTACACGTCCCTGCGAACGAGCCGTTACTATGGAAACGATAACGTATCAGAACGAGTGCATTAATATAAACCTGCGCTACAGTCGGAGCCGCTGTTCTAGAAAATTAATCACCACCTGATGACCAATCAGAAATCAGACTTCCAAAGCGCTCTGGTGTAAATACTTTTCACCACAGCAACAGCATGTTCACTGGAGAAAGTTTTGACCCTGCTTAACATCTCCGCATGTGGTCGGATCACCTGAGGCGGTGGTGTTAATACCAGGTCTGAACCGAGTCTAGGGGTTTCACCAGGACTGGATCGGACTGGATCGGAAAACGGTGTTCGAGAATTCTGACACGTCACTGTCCAGTTACTTCCTGTCTGCACTGTACAGTCTCAAACTTCTACAAACTTGTTTTTTTTTTTTAACAAAACATAAAAATCTAAAACGAAAGGAAGGCGCTGGAGTCCATTTCTGTAGACCAGCACTTTCTTGTAGCTCACATAACCTACACTTTCTACTTTAAGGCTGTAATCCTGGCACTGCCTGTTCCTGAACTCTTTACCAGTCCAGCAGAGGGCAGCGCATTGCAGATTGCGTCTTTACCTGGCCAGATGATCGCCTCCAGCAGCTGCACCCTGCGAGCCAGCAGCTCCAGGTCAGCCTGCAAGTCTTGCAACATCTTCAAACTAACGTCCTACCAAAGATCAAGAGCAGTGAGGTTCCTGCATCAGGTTACCGGGGTGCTTCTGAGGGCGGGGCTCCGTTCCCTCCCTGAGTGCCCGTCTGTCCCCTTGTTTCCCACCGCCCGTGATCTGATCTTATCTGACACCCCCCCCGACCTCTGACCTTTTGCCCTGCCTACTCACCGTGGATACCGATCATAGTCTCGAGGATTAAAACCCTCTCGGCTAAGATCTTCAGGGCCTCACGGATTTGGTGTATGCCGTCCCCCTGTGGAGACAGATACAGCCGTCAAGTTATGGGAGCAGCAGCCCAAACCAAGCGCTTGCCACCATGCAAAGACGTTCAAGTTGTTTAGTTATTTTATATTAGAAGTTAAAAGGGTTAAACATACGATTCAAGACGTTTAAAAAAAATAAACATCTGCCAAAACATCTCGGTTTGTCTTTGTTTTTCTTCTTCAGGCCATGCTGTAAGGAATTAAAAAAAAAAAAAAAAAAACCACCAGCATGCAGGTAACAGGCCAGGCCAGACACCATTTCACTTTTTTTTTTTTAGTCTGGATCATGCAATAAACATAAACATACAAACAGAGTAAAATCCAAAGTTCATTACGAAGCAAAGAGATATTTTGTCGTCTGATTCAAAGTATTGTTTTGCAAAAGATTTCACTAATTTCTACTGTTGACATTTTTCTGGCCCTGAATGATCCACAAGTCATACCCTGTACTCCTCCAGAGACGGCGAACGCTCGCCTGTATTTTCATTTTGAAGAAACCACAGAAGGCTAATTTAATATCCATCATCGTTAATGTCATCTCGTCAGCCTCTGTCTGGTTCAGGATGTTCTTACACTGAAGATATTTTTTTTAACCCAAGTTTTATATTATGTATAACTTGTCCAATCAGAGTATTTTTTTTCTTCTGCAATTTTTTTTGTGTGCTTCCAACTCAAATATTACCCACATAATAATAATTATGTTCAGGTTAAATACTGCTGAGTACACAGGCCTGTTTTAGTCAAAAATACCTGAAAAATACGTTACTATTAACTATTACTAACTAAAATACAGCCATAATACTGTCTTCACACGGGGCGGGGGGAGTCCGATCTTTATCTAACGATATGCTAGCTCACTATCAGACAGCTGTAACTAGCCATCTAATGAAATTCTGAGAAAAATTAACTCTCGGTTGGAGTGAGCAACCCATTCTGAATTAAACCATCTAGATTACTACAACCCCAATTCCGAAAAACTTGGGACAGTATGGGAAATGCTAATAAAAGCAAAGAGGAGTGATGTGTAAATGTACTTTGACTTGTATTTAAACAAAAAAACATATAAAGACGAGGTATTTGATGTTTATCTAATCAACTGAAGTTTTTTGAAGGTAAACGTTTATTTTGAAATTGATGAAGGCAACATGTTCCAAAAAAGTTGGGACAGGGGCGATTTAGGACTAATAGCGATGTGAGAAGTTGGAGTAAGAAGGTGATGTGAAGCAGGTGAGGCAATCGTCTAATCGTAGTATATAAGAAGCCTCCATAAGAGGTCTACTCCTTCAAGAGCGAGGACGGGTCGAGGCTCACCGATCTGCCTACAGATGCGTCAGAGAATAATCCGACACTTTGAGAAGAACATTCCCCAAAGACAAATCGGGAGGATTTTGGGCGTTTCACCTTCTACAGCGCACAATATAATTAAAAGATTCGAGGAATCCGGTCAAATCTCGGTGCTTAAAGGGCGAGGCCGAAAACCACTTCTGAATGCGCGTGATGTCCGATCCCTCAGACGTCACTGTCGTAAAAACCGTCATGAGTCTGTAATGGAGATCCTGACATGGGCTCGGGAATACTGCGGTAAACCTTTGACAATCGACACCATTCGCCGCTGCATCCACAGATGCAAGTTAATGCTTTACTATGCAAAGCAGAAGCCGTACATCAACACTGTCCTGAAGCTCCGCCCACTTCTCTGGGCTCGGTCTCATCTGAGATGGACAGTAGCACAGTGGAATCGTGTTTTGTGGTCCGATGAGTCGAAATTTCAAATAGTTTTTGGACAAAACAGCCATCGTGTTCTCCGGGTCAAAGAGGAAAAGGACCATCCGAGCTGTTATCAGCATCAGGTCCAAAATCCAGCGTCTGTCATGGTATGGGGGCGTGTCAGTGCCATGGTATGGGGGTGTGTCAGTGCCCATGGCATGGGGGTGTGTCAGTGCCCACGGCATGGGTAACTCACACATCTGTGAGGCAGCATTAATGCAGAAAGATATGAACACATTTTGGAGCGACATACGCTGTTATCCAGAGCAGGACAACACCGAACCACATTCTGCCCGGATTACAACCGCATGGTTGCGTAAGCAGAGAGTGCGGGTGCTAGCATGGCCTGCCTGCAGTCCTGACCCGTCTCCCATTGAGAACGTGTAGCGCATTATGAAGCGCAAAATAACTCGACGAAGTCCGCGTACAGCAACCTGATGAGTGGGGAAAAATTCCTCTCGTTAAACTTAACCACCTGGAGTCTTCACTCAGCGCCCAAACGCTTAATACGTGTTATTAAAAGAAACGCTGATGTTACACAGCGCTAAACAGTCGACTGTCCCAACTTTTTTGGAGTGTGTTACAGTCATCAGATTTGAAATTATTTATATTTAAAAAAAAAAAAATTATTCACAAAGTAAAACATTAAATAATGTGATGATAATGTCTTTTCAATATAGTACAGGGTGAAGTGAATTTTCCTAGTCCACTAGTTGCAATTATAGTCACATTGTAGTCATTTGGGTATGGTTATAGCCTAGGTCAATTTTACAAAAATGTTTAGTCAACTAAAACATAACAATTTTAGTCAATGAAAGTTGAAGGATTTGTGTTTTTTTCCCCCTGTTAAATTTCTCCAGTGTTTTTTTTCATTTCTCAGTGAAGACCAGTGCAATAATCTCCTTTGTTTTAATTCCTTTTTAAATGGAATATGAAGTAAACACTTTCTCCTTCTCTGATCATTTAAATGACTCTACATGAATCTGATGAATGATATAAAACAGACTTTTGGACTGACTTATACTACAGGCGTAATATTCACTAATTTATATTCTTTATAGCCCTCGAGATGGACATATTTTCTAAACAGCGCAAACATAAAGACAGACCGTTATTAGCTTAGACTACAGTTTCAGAGCGGATCATTCATTTTGATCACGGCTATTGTGAGACTTCCATGGCTCCGCTGGACATCCGTTACACAGTTCAACAAATATTTCGCAGGACGTGAAACTCATGACCGATGACTCGGTCATGAACTTAGCACAGGGTTATGTACAAATTAGTGCATGCGAGGGAAAGGAGGCAATTCGCCGGAGCCAAATAAAACAGTTCTCGTGTAATGAGAGGATCACTTATCGTTCCTGGCTAGCGCTTGGAAAATCGATGGGAAAACAATGGATTGGTGCACAGGGAATAGGCTGTGTGTGTGTGTGTGTGTGTGTGTGTGTGTGGAGAAATAAATGATGTGCACGTCTCCTGAAGCGAGAGAGATGTTGCAAATTAGAGTCAGTAAATCATCGGTGCATTATGATTAATGCCGGGTCTGTGGATTTTGTACTACAGTATCTCTAGGCGTCATGTTACAAACCGGGACCGGGTCCAAAATCATTATGTCTGAAACCTCGGCCGCTAACAGACCGTGGAGTAAATAAACCGGTGACAGTGTCGGCGATGATCGAGTGGAGGAGTTATCCGAACGGACCGGTCATTTGTTTACCCGGAAATCCTCTGTGGCTGTTAAAAGTGGAGCTCAGAGAGTCAGACGTGAGAGCAGCAGGCAGACAGGAAGTTCACAAGCAGCATAATGAGATGGGGCCATGCAGCAGCAATGCATTGTGGGAAACTGGAGGATAGCTGTATCCACTCACGCCCCCACCCCCTTCCACCCAAACATCACCCAAATCCCAACACAGCAGCGCCGATCCATCACACACCGCCGTTACCCACAATCGCTAAAGCACAAACACTTTTGGGATACACACAACGCACACACACACATTTGTAGTGTATGTGCGATTAGCTGTCACTCACTTGGAACAGATTTTACTCAGCAGGTCAGATTAGATTTCAGTCACTAGATTAGAATTTGTTCGCTAGGTTAGATTAGATTTCACCCACTAGGTTAGTTAGGACTTCATGTGGTTGGTTAGAGTAGATTGCACTTGCTAGATTTCGCTCGATAGATTAGAATCTGTTTGCTAGGTTATATTAAATTTCACTAACTAGGTTAGATTCCGCTTGCTATCTTAGATTAGATTTCACCCACTAGGTTAGAATCTGCTTGCTAGGCTAGATTAGATTCCCCCCACTAGGTTAGATTCTGCTTGCTAGATTAGAATCTGCTTGCAAGGTTAGATTTCCCCCACTAGGTTCCATTCTGCTTGCTAGGGTAGATTAGATTTCACCCACTAGGTTAAATTCTGCTTGCTAGGGTAGATTAGATTTCACCCAATAAGACAGATTCCACTTGCCAAGTTAGGTTAGATTTAACTTGCCAGGTTTGATTAGCTTTTATTCATTAGGTTTGATTGGCTTTCACTTGCTAGGTTAGATTCAATTTCACTCACTAGGTTAGATTTCATATGCTAGATTAGATTAGATTTCAGTTCTGGGATGAGAGTAGATTTCACTCTTTAGATTCGATTAGATTTCACTCACTAGGTTAGATTTCACATGCTATATTAGAGTAGATTTCCTTTTCTATGTCGGATTTTGGCTCACTTGCTAGGTTAGATTAGATTTCACCCACTAGGCCGGATAAGATTTTCCTTGGTAGCTTAGACTAGATTTCAATTGCTAGGTTTGATTTTGGTCTGTAGATTAGATTATATTTGACCCGTTGGGAAAGTTAAATCAAATTAAATCTTAAAAAAACACTTAAATAAGAACAGTTTTGGTCAAACTTTCTCCCACATGTGTCTCGTCAGCACATCTGTATTGTTCCAGTGTAATGTTTGTAGTTTTAAAGATTTCTTCCCAGAAATCAATAACGGCCCTCTAACTACAAGTGAACAGGTTTTTCTGTAATTCTGGAATGTTCTATTAACCTCCATAATGAACAGAATTCATGTCTGATGTTTGTGCTCACGATGATTGAATTTAATATTCGAATTATTCTGTGCTGTGTTTGTTGTGTGTATGCCGAGTCTGGAGGCTCAGACGGCGAGTGTGAGCTCTTGGCGTGGAGTCAGTAGGTGGGAGTAGGAGGGTCAGACGGTGAACACTCAGTGAGACAGCACCCCGCCACCAACACAAACAACAAACAAACAAAAACAACACACAAACAGAGCGGTAAAAGTTGCCCATGTGCCCTGACCCACTAAAACTTTAGCATCTTACCAAACATCATGTCACAAAAGGGTCAAAAAGCAGCTGAGCCACTGATCTGAGACTGTCCTACTGGGCGTGGCCTAATATATAACACGCTGTCTGAGACTCTCTTACTTTCATTTACTAGGTTAGATTCGATTTTGCTTGCTAAATTGGATTAGATTTCACTTGCTAGGTTAGATTAGTTTTCATTCATTGGTTAGATTAGATTTCACTGGGTAGATTAGATTTCACTCACTAGGTTAGATGAGATTTGTCTTGCTAGTTCAGATTAAATTTCCCTTGCGATTTTAGATTAGATTTCTCTTGTTTTTTTTAGATTACATTTCACTCATTTGTCCTGATTTCTCTTGCTAGGTTAGGTTAGTGGCCAGTTTCTGAGATGGATTCGCTTTCATTTGCTAGGTTAGATCAGGTTTCACTCGCTAGGTTAGATTAGATTTCACTTGCTAGTTTGGACTACATTTCAGTCATTAGGCTTGATTTCTCTTTCTAGGTTAGATTAAGTTACTAGGTTAGAATAAATTTCTCTCACCATGTTAGATTAGATATAATTCACTAGATTAGATTACATTTCACAGGATGTTTATTCAGACTGCAGACTGTGAGCCACGTTCAGCTCGCGAGAGAGCGTCCGAATTCAGATCCCTGTGGTTTCATGTTCTAGATCAGCGTACTTGGGCAACTCGGTACCAACATCGTATTCACACCCCAATGTGACCATCACAGCAAAAAGGAGCACAAACAAACCCAACACCACATACAGGAAGTGAGCGACAGTGAAGCAGCATCCTGTCAGTGCAACTTCCATCTGAAATACACTTAATCCTCCATTCATCAGATTTGTCTCTGAATGCAGAGATAAACTGAGAGGGAAAGTGCACTGAGGGATAAAGCATGAGGTTAAAATCTGTCACTGTGAACAGGACTGAAGCCAGGATCAACATAAACATCATAAACAACATCAACAACATCAACAACATCAACAGCGTGAAAACAACCTGCAAGATATCTGATTAGGACAAAAGAAAGAGTTACAGCAGAGACATGAGTCCTGCAGATCTCTACTGTCTCCTGCTCTCTCCTGTAGGGGTCAAAGGTTAAAGTGTGTGTATGTGAGTGACAGCAGTGAACCCGTCCCAAACACGCTTACCGGAAGACCTTTCTCCCCTGGCTCACCCTTCGGCCCCGGGTCACCCTGCAGGGAAACAGCTTACAGTCACCCCTGCTGTTTAACAATAACTCTAATAATCATCACAGCACTTTCGGAAAGAAAGAGGGAAAGAAAAAACAGGAAGTTAAAAATACTGAGAAAAAAAGGAAAAGGAAGGAATATAAAAAAAGGAAAATAATGAAAAAGAAAGAAAGAAACAAACAAAATATTGAAATATTTAAAACCTGTGCAAGAACAAAATAAACAACAATACAAAAAAAATTACAAAACCTAAGAAAGAAAGGAAAAGAAGGGATTGATGGAGGTAATGAAGCTGATGGTGGTGACAGAGGTGAAGGATGTGAGGGAGGTGATGGAAGTGAGGGAGGTGAGGAAAGTGATGGAGGTGAGGAAAGTGATGGAGGTGACGGAGGTGAAGGATGTGAAGGAGGTGAGGGAGGTGATGGAGGTGAAGGAGGTGAGGGAAGTGATGGAGGTGAGGGAGGTGAAGGAGGTGAGGGAGGTAAGGGAGGTGATGGAATTGAGGGAGGTGAGGGAGGTGACAGAGGTGAGGGAGGTGAAGGAGGTGAGGGAGGTGATGGAGGTGAGGGAGGTGAAGGAGGTGAGGGAGATGATGGAGGTGAGGGAAGTGATGGAGGTGAGGGAAGTGAAGGAGGTGAGGGTGATGATGGAGGTGAGGGAAGTGATGGAGGTGAGGGAGGTGAAGGAGGTGAGGGAGGTGAAGGAGGTGACAGAGGTGAAGGAGGTAAGGGAGGTGAAGGAGGTGAGGGAGGTGATGGAGGTGACAGAGGTGAAGGAGGTGAGGGAGGTGAAGGAGGTGAGGGAGATGATGGAGGTGATGGAGGTGAAGTAGGTGAGGGAAGTGATGGAGGTAAAGGAAGTGATGGAGGTGACGGAGGTGATGGAGGCAGCCATCTTACCGGCTCTCCTTTGAAGCCTCTCTCTCCTGGATACCCCAGAGGTCCCTGCAGGGTGAGAGGGTAGGTGTTAGTGTAAGGACGAGGGGGGTAAAGGTAAAGTCAGGTGGTGTTTACACGTTTAGTGTTTTAGATGTTACACTCACTCTCTCTCCTCGCTCTCCCTTTGGTCCCGTGGGTCCTGGTACACCGGGGGAACCTGGCTTTCCCTGAGAGAGTGAAAAAAATTATAGACACATTAAACCATAACACCCACACACACACACATACACACAGTGTCAGGTCCTTTAAGAAATCCCCAGTTCCTCTGTTCAGTGTGTGTATCATCGTGGTGTGTGAAGGTGTGTGGTAGCTCACACTTTGTCCGATAGGGCCTGGCGGTCCGGCTGGGCCTCGGGCTCCTGGGGGTCCTACACAAAGTGAGACCGGATGCATTAGACATTTCTGTAGCAGTAACACTGTCTGATCTCAACAATGACTTTTTTTTGCACTCCACTTCTCCTCTTCCTGATGCTGTGATTTACCCATCATGCCTAGCTACAGAATCACACACACACACACACACACACACACACACACACATTATCTTATCAATAGTCACAGAATTTTATGGTTAAACACCCAAAATAAGTTTGTAGCGTTGTAAAAAATGTTGTTTTTTTATTTTTTTTAAAAAAAAGGGAAGTGAGGGAGGTGATGGAGATGATGGAGGTGATGGAGTTGAAGGAGGTAAAGGAGATGATGGAGGCATAGGGAGGTGATGGAGATGAGGGAAGTGATGGAGATGAGGGAGGTGATGGAGGTGAGGGAGGTGATGGAGGTGAGGGAGGTGACGGAGATGAGGGAGGTGATGGAGGTGAGGGAGGTGAGGGAGGTGACGGAGATGAGGGAGGTGATGGAGGTGATGGAGGTGAGGGAGGTGACGGAGATGAGGGAGGTGACAGAGATGAGGGAGGTCATGGAGGTGAGGGAAGTGATGGAGATGAGGGAGGTGATGGAGGTGAGGGAAGTGATGGAGATGAGGGAGGTAATGGAGGTGATGGAGATGAGGGAGGTGAGGGAGGTGATGGAGGTGAGGGAAGTGATGGAGGTGAGGGAGGTGAGGATGGTGGAGATGAGGGAAGTGATGGTGGTGAGGGAAGTGATGGAGGTGAGGGAGGTGATGGAGATGAAGGAGGTGATGGAGATGAGGGAGGTGAGGGAGGTGATGGAGATGAGGGAGGTGAGGATGGTGGAGATGAGGGAAGTGATGGAGGTGAGGGAAGTGATGGAGATGAGGATGGTGGAGGTGAAGGAAGTGATGGAGGTGAGGGAAGTGATGGAGGTGAGGGAGGTGATGGAGATGAGGGAGGTGAGGATGGTGGAGATGAGGGAGATGATGGAGGTGAGGGAAGTGATGGAGATGAGGATGGTGGAGGTGAGGGTAGTAATGGAGGTTAGGGAAGTGATGGAGATGAGGATGGTGGAGGTGAGGGTAGTAATGGAGGTGAGGGAAGTGATGGAGATGAGGGAGCTGATGGAGATGAGGATGGTGGAGGTGAGGGAAGTGATGGAGGTAAGGGAAGTGATGGAAATGAGGGAGGTGATGGAGATGAGGGAGGTGATGGAGATGAGGGAGTTGATGGAGATGAGGATGGTGGAGGTGAGGGTAGTGATGGAGATGAGGGAGTTGATGTAGATGAGGATGGTGGAGGTGAAGGTAGTGATGGAGATGAGGGTAGTGATGGAGATGAGGATGGTGGAGGTGAGGGTAGTGATGGAAATGAGGGTAGTAATGAAGGTGAGGGTAGTGATGGAGATGAGGGTAGTGATGGAGATGAGGATGGTGGAGGTGAGGGTAGTGATGGAGATGAGGGAGTTGATGGAGATGAGGGTAGTAATGGAGGTGAGGGTAGTGATGGAGATGAGGGTAGTAATGGAGGTGAGGGTAGTGATGGAGATGAGGGAAGTGATGGAGATGAGGATGGTGGAGGTGAGGGAAGTGATGGAGAAGAGGATGGTGGAGGTGAGGGTAGTGATGGAGATGAGGGAGGTGATGGAGATGAGGGTAGTGATGGAGGTGAGGGTAGTGATGGAGATGAGGGAGGTAAGGGAGATGAAGTACTGCGGTACTGATGGCAGTTGAAATTATGTTGTCCAGGTTATAAACAAACTATAGTCGATGTTGGAAAGGGCTGAAATACGCAGAAGATGCTGCAGAAGTAAAGAACGTGCAGGACCTGGAGGATTTTTCTGAAGAACAGTGGGAGGTTTAACTTCTCAGGACAAACAAGGAACTCGTGAAGAACTCTCACACAACATAAACACATCGTGTCGTGGATCATCCAGGTAACGACACACGGGGTTAATAATCCAGCGTGTGTAAACTTTTCAACTGGTTCATTTGTGTAAATTCAGTCATTATTGTGTCTTCTGGATTACATGTAAACATCTGTCATGTGAAACAGCTTCTTCAGGGCAGGAATAAACAACAACAACAACAATTCGAATGATCCCTCTTATTATTTTTAATCATTAACATTCTGCAGATTTTTCAGGGCGTATAAACTTATGACCTCAACTGTACGTTTCACTCTGGTTCAAATTTTTATTGAATTAGATTATCATATCATTCGAAAATAATCGTAACTAATAAAGGTATACAGCGCTGTGCATAAGTCTTGGCACCCTGTTTTTTTCTTTAAGTACAATTACTGTTTCCTGCTCTTTATGGTGCATTTTTTTCAAATGTAGAAACGTTTCATTATCTCCGATCGCATCTTTGCACAGCACTGTATATTTTAAAAAGAATTTTATTATTCATTATTCCAATACTACACCGAAAAATGTTTATTTTTTATTATTATTATTATTTCCTTCCGCACACGAACAGTCTGACTCAGTGCCTCGAAACCCAGAGCGGACTCAGACTACTAATAAAACATAATGAAATACAATCCTGTTCATGATTTTCTCCCAGAGCGAGCTTTTGGCCTTTACAAGATAAAGACATGATAATAAATCACCGAACGGATTTCGCAACAGCCACGAGATACACGTTAGCGAAGACATATACAGATAAGCCCTGAGACGTCAGACACGGCGTTTATAAACCCATGCAGAACTCTCGGCGCGATCCAAACAGGACTCCAGGCGAGCGAGCGCTGAGTTACGTCCCCGTCACTGAGGTCACGACGATTTTACTCGCTAATAAAACTGACGCTCGACGTATTATTGTCTCCTACTGACTGAAACGGTGATAAAACCTGGCCCAGCGCGTCTCGTAGGAACGAAGCACAGCTGGAGACTCGCGGGAGAGAGGTGATGCTAAACCTCCCGTTACTCTTAATCAAAGAGATTTACTCTTTCCACATTATGAAACTTGGCTCGACTTCTCTTAATTAATATAGATTTTGTTTTAAAAAAGACATTTATATAGCAGATAAAATGTCAAGATATATTCCTCCCGAGAAGCATAACGTGAAGTGAAAAGAAGGTGTGTGAAGAGTCAGTGAGGACGTCTTGGATCGAGATTAAGCGCAAACTTTGAGACACACTTATAAATAAAACGAGCATTTAATAATAAAACCGACATGTTTCAAGAAACTATGACAATGTTTCATTTAAATACAGTTTTGGAAATAAATTCATACCATTTCAAGAATTCAGGTATTAGATCCGAACGTAAGGGGAATAAAAATCCCAATGTTCGGAATAATAATAATAATAATAATTGTAATATATAGTGTGATTTTATTTTGAAAACATGAATCATTTTTAATCTTAATATCAGAATCTAAACTTCACTTCGCAAAATGTTACTACTTTTGTAATTAAAATGCACAAACGTGTTAACGAATTAGCAGCATGGGGAGAAATACAGCCGTGGATTCTGATACTGCGGGAATTAAACCCCAATGTGACCAAAAAAAAAGCTAAAGCTACGTTAAAGCTCTCAACTACAAAGTTAGTATAAAAAAAAGTGGTATGAATAAGCTGAGAATATATAAGAATAAAGAATAAAATAAAATCGGAATAATTTAAGAGTAAAGCTGAGAATAAAAACAACGATTTTTAATAATAAAGCTGAGAACAGAAGCATAATAATATTTCAAGAATAAAGTACAAAAGAAATAATAACCGTTATACATTTTTTATGTACCGATACAGTCGAGAATAAATCACAACACTTTAAGAATAAAATGGGAATAAATTTGTAACATTGCAAGAATATACTTGACGGATAAAATCATCAGATCTC
The DNA here is from genome assembly GCF_023375685.1 of Ictalurus furcatus. Taxonomy (NCBI): domain Eukaryota; kingdom Metazoa; phylum Chordata; class Actinopteri; order Siluriformes; family Ictaluridae; genus Ictalurus; species Ictalurus furcatus. Next base: position 20,295,963 of record NC_071276.1, on the reverse strand, counting down.
AGCAATAAATTGAAGTCTACACCTCCTGACCAATCAGATTCGAGAATGACACCGCACTGTTTCCTAATGTGAACACAACGCCTCAGAGCTAGAAGATAAGAGTGGACATGTTTAGCTACACTGTGAGAATCGTTTCCAGAAGATGTGAGGAGTCGAACAGTCTCACATCTCATCGCTCTTCGACTCCGAGGTGTAATGGTTTATATCTGTCATACAGCACACTGCGATTTGGATGATTTTCCACTTCATTTAAGAGCACATCCATGTGCTGAGGATTTTTTGGTCCTCTGCGGATGCCCTTGTGTTTATTTATCGTTAGCGCGATGTGTATATAGTTCGGAAAGGGCGGGGTCGTGGGAAAGAGGTTCATACAGGGTTTCCATTGCGGTTTATTTTCTCCGTTCACTGCAGAAATCGTTGACGGAGTTGTTCATGTTCTCCCCAGAGAACTTCTCTTTCCTGTCACAAATAAACCTGTAAATCAGCTGCTCTCACACGTCAGCCAGTCATAACGGCGCGAAACTTCAACGCTGGCTGATTAGCAGCGATCAAATCTGTACTTTGAATACGACTGGCGTCTGACGTCTCGATCAGAAACGCTCTTTAACACGCTTCGCTTGATGTTTCTGTGAAATATTCCACTACGTTACATTGCGTGCTTTTTTTTTGTTTGTTTGTTTGTTTTTACAGTCGGACTGATTCGGGTCAAACATCTGACGCAGTCGGCGTTAGACATTTAAAACGCTTCAAGAAAACTTTCAAGCCGGACGGACGTCTGCAGCGATCTAAAGATCTCCGGCACGTGATCACCGCACAACAGTTCGCTTCTAACGCGCTGGCCGACCGAAGCGCGGCCGTGGGTGCCAATATTTTTGTCTTAGTGAAACCATAAAGAAAGCCGGACGCGAACGATGCCGCTCAGCTTTAAAACGGAACGCGTTTCTGTGGCCGGATCTCAAAATACCGCACAGCACCGTTATGTCACGTTCTACTCTATGTCCTGAGCATGTAGACTGAACAGGCGGCCATTTTGGATCTGAAGATGTTAAACGGGTTTTACGTCCAAACGACGGAGATAAACTCCAGCGATACGACAACATGACTTCAGGTAAGTAAACAAAACAAGTCTCGTTTTGATTTTATTATGAAATTGCCATGTTTCCTCTAATTTAAAAAAAAAAAAAAGTCAGAAAAAGAAGAGTATTTATAATATAAAACGCTGAAACCTTCACATTCAGGACCTGGAAAGAGAACACTTCCAGCGTCTCAGCTGATTAGTCTCATTTCGATGATTTTGCTCGTTTTGAGCATTCATTTCTACAAAAAAAAAAGCAGCAAAATGATGTCAGTAAAAAAAGAAATAAATGAAGCTGGGCAGGATTAAAAAATGTCTAGATGTAGGTAAAATAATCCTGTATTTGATTTACTGTAATCTTCTAATAAGAATGACTAGACACGCTCGACTATACTCCAGACGCAGTGTAGGAACATTTCAACCCTACGTTGTAGAGATGTTTATTTTATTGATTGATTTATTCAGAAAGTTATTCGTGGGCGGAGTCACGCATCTGTCCTGCACTGTAAGCTGACCCGGACCCGAGACTCGGGTCAGACGCTGCAGCGACGGGAGACTGGTTAAAGATTCGAGACAGAACGGTATATTTTGATGAACGACACACAGACACACGAGCCTGGCGAGCGACGGTAGCGGTGATTTAAGCGTACAGCACGGCTAGGAGAAGCAGAGCCACGGCTGGAGAGGCGTCCGCGCCGGCGGGGGACGGAGGGCGCGTTTTAAATTGAAGCGAGCCGTTTATCAAGCGGACGAGGCTGGATCTGCTGTCCTTCATCACCAGGGCATGAGAACATCTGGCTTTCCTCGGTTCTGCAGTTGAAAAAAAACCCCCGACCGAACGCAGACGCCGACCGGTGCTGGATGTGATTTACTCTGATAGTCATGTGAGAGTCGAACAGCTGGTACCGAGCAAAACAAATTACTGACTGATTCGATTTGTACTGCTTTAGTTCTTGGCACAAATTCCACTGCGTGATGTGCAGCTCTGTTACTGCGGCACATGAAACCGTAGAAGGTATAATATGTGTGCTTGGTACACATCATGGAAAAACACACACACACACACACACACACACACACACACACGATAGACGGGAAAGAAACGCTGGGCCGTGTATCCTGACTCTCGTAATCAGACGAGGTCTCGTTCTCCCGGTACAGCGTGTGTGTTTAATTATACGCCTCAAAAATTCTAACTTTTACTGAAATAATTTCCACTACACACACACACACACACACACACACACACACACACACACAAAAGTGTCATCGACCTCTGGAACATGTACTACATCCACAAAGCGACGTTCCTCCTAGAGATCTTCCCTCAGCCGGTGTTCTGACGATGGCGAGTGCGAAGGTTTTACGTTATTTTCATCCTCATCGAAACCATTCACTGACCTACGGATGGAGGCGGAGTCACCCGGGAAGAGGCCACGCCCATCACGCCGGGCATGGAGAATAACTCGAGTGCATTTTGTTACTGTACTTAAGCACTGTTTCGGAGGATTTTTACTTAATACTCGCACACATTACATCTATTACATCTCGTTATACGCTCTGTAGTGAGCGCATGCAGTGAGCACGAGGCTTTTACTTCAGAAACTGAGATAAATATCAACTATATGACAAGTAAATGATAAAAATGAACATGAAATCCGTTATAATACGGTGATAAATCAGTGATGTGCACTGTTTTTAGCTGGGTCGGAGCTAGAACAATTCCACAAGGATAAATAAAAGTCTCGGTTTCACGCAGGAATGAAACACACGATTAACTACAAATTGGATATTTTGATGTCTCTAGCCACGCGAGTAATTTCCCTGGCTCGCACAAGACATCCTGGATCGAACGTAGCGCACACCATTACTCATTTTCAAAATCAATCTTATTCGTGTACTGTGGTTTGTAACTATACGTATAAATGTGACACTGAAGTGCAAAGTGTGTGTGTGTGTGTGTGTGTGTGTGTGTGTGTGTGTGTGTGTGACAGGACTGACCTGTGGGTCCCGGAGGTCCCTGAGGTCCCTGAGCAGGAACCAGTCGAGGGTCAGGGAAACTGTTGGACAGCAGCAGGTTTTTCTTCTCACCTGTAAACACACACACACACACACACACACACACACACACACAGTGTGAGTGTTAGAGATTAGGACCGGTCACTGCTGACCTCAGATCAGTGTTTCAGCTCGTCTCTCACTGTGAGTGACATCCTGAAATGAAGCCCAGGATCAGTGTCATCCGATCAGGGTGTCATTACTGCCTGTGTCCTGTAGGTGGGGCTGCTCTGATGTGAAACGCTCACAGGCTTTCAGAAGCAGCACCGGAAACAACGGCACAGGTCCGAGCGTCTCATTCGAATTACTTCATTAAACATAAAGGAAAACTACTGCGCTCAGAGTTCTTCGGGTTTATTCTGATCTGAGGGAAACGGCTTTCGGATTCAGCACCACACACACACACACACACACGGAATAAACAGCTTGTTTTAGAGATGTTTCATTAAACATTTAATAAATCGATCACAGAATTTACCAAACTCCGCAATATTCCGGGGAGCAGATTTTCCACAGGCTCGGGAAGACGCGTCTCGATGATGTCACACGTTCAGCCGAAGCCGTCGTCGATTCACGTGCGTCGGACATGAGTACAGCTAAACGCTCTCGTTTACCGACAAACATCACCGCGGAACTATTCCGTGCGATGGCAAGTTGTTTTAGATAAACTCTTGCACACAATTACAGACTCTAAACAACCATCAAAACCCTGACCCGGGTTTCAGGTATCTGTTTCTACTCATATCTCCTGAACCAAGCAGACGTTCTCACCGTTATATACTCGAGAACGTCAGTCTGTTCACGCTCATCCAATAGCAGACAGTAATAACGTACGACCTCTGGATTTTGGACACTTCTTAAATTGGAACGTTAACGCACTGTCACTGGCACCGAGCTCGCACCGTTACAGCTCACTGTGTGCGTCAATAAAAATAAACACTAATATAAGTATTGTACTACATCCCAAATCCAGATGCTTACATAGCAAATCCAGCTGTTGTGCATTGTTATCGCCAGCCTGGTGTAATCTTTACACGTTACTCAAGTGTCGAGATGCTGAGCTCTTTTTTTTCCCCTCGTTCGTATACGAATGTGTCACTTTGAACACGATCCCCAACTACTGGGCCTGCCGTCCAATCCAAGTTAAAATGAGTTCAATCTCAGGCACAGAGCTGGTGATCAGGGACAGAGCGATGTTCACAGACAGATGTGAAGAACGAAAAATAAATCAATTCCATGAACTCAGAACGGCACCATCGGAGATCTGATTACTGAACTGACGAGAGAAAATAAGTCGAAACTGCAAAAATAAATTGCTAAAAATTGTCCCAGATTACCTGAGTTCACTCGGGGTATGTGAACACACACACACACACACACACACACACACACACACACACACACACACACACTCATCATGACTCCACCCTGCTGTTTCGGTCCCCGCACATCTGGAAGTGGTTGAGTGACTTCAGTGTCAGATCTGAGACAGACAGGTCTGTTTTCCTCCAGCGTGGGGCTGTAGTGTCTGGCCCGTCTCACCCCCCGTCCCCCCCGCTGTCTCTCCCTGCGTCTCGTCTCTCTGTCCCATCAGGTCCCTCGTCTTCTATAATCTCATCATGACCTTCAGATCATCATCCTTATCTTCTTCTCTCGCTGTCTCTCCCGCTGCAGCTCACGGCCATAATTACTCATGATTTCTCCTGATGATGACGATGATGATGATGATGATGATGATGACGATGATGGAGGATGTGGAGCTACAGGACCAGCTACAGAGCCTGATCTCATTTCCTCCTGTGGGGCAGTACTACACTGTGCTGGTGTTCTGTGTGTGTGTGTGTGTGTGTGTGTGTGTGTGTGTGTGTGTGTGTGTGTTCATCTGGGGAACAGTAATCCATCTGGATCTACATTACAACCCTGCTGATCCTCACACCTCCGATTACAGCTGATTATAAACGTGTGAGAAATCTGCTGAACCTCCACAGATCTGACGCGAGAGAGAGAGAGAGAGAGAGAGAGACAGAGAGAGAGATAGCGAGAGAGAGG
>NC_071276.1:20214978-20234978 GCF_023375685.1 Ictalurus furcatus | reverse complement strand
GACAAAACAGGAAAAGAATCAATCAGGCGGATTATTTTACGTCATTCTTGTAACGGCCATATTTTCCCTGTGCGGTGATTACAGTACAGCGAAGACAGACGTGTTAAATACGTGTTGCGGGTTACGAGACTTCATATCATTTCATCAGGACCTTGTTATACATTTACCTTTAATTACTTGATTCGTTTCTCGAAAGACAAATCGCTGAACGTGCGACGCAAACATTCCCCTTGAGGGTTTCAGCTTCAAATGAATAATGAATAACCTAACATTACGTAACACTTCAGGTGCACGTTTCAAATATAGAGGTGTACTATACACGATTCAAATATAATATTAATTCATATAAGTCATAAAAATATTTAGGATTATTATAGTCATTATACTTCAGTGAATAAATATTATGACGGTATTTTATATTATTTAAAGTGTAGATATTAAATGTTCAACCAATCAATCAATTCGATCAAAATTCTGATATCTATTATATTATATTATATTAAAATTATATTAAAATTATGACTGTAACTTATTTATATTTTAAATTACAGCTTTGTATAATTAAATAATATTTAACATTAATATTTTCCTATATGTGATGACTCGCGACTCTAATGTCATGCACAATACTTACTATATATCCAGGATAAACTACATCTCATGTATTTGTTTGTTTGTTTGTTTGTTTGTCAAATAGGGCTGTATTCAGAGACTGTATCCGAATTGTTTCTTGTGTTTACGTCGCATCATATTTCATTTGACAGCAAAGAAAAAACTCATCGTGCCATTCTCCGGTCCGTATTTTCTATCCCTGATGTTTGACATGTTTTTGTGTTTAAAGCCAGCGGTCTCTACGCTATTAAAAAGTCAAACCTGGCAACCTCGGAGGAGTGAAGTACACGCAGGTGATTTTAATAATCTGAATGTGGAGCTCGGAACATCCACTTAAGCAACCGCATAACCCGACATTTATCTGTGTGTGTGTGTGTGTGTGTGAGTGTGTGAGAGTGTGAGAGAGAGAGAGATGTGCTACGAGAACCTGAGTGTACGGATGTGTGTAATACGTGAAGGATGTTTCCAGGGGCGCCGGTCTCCTTGGTAACCATCGCCATGCCTGCACGCTAAAAGATCCCACATGTGGGTGGGAGCAGGAACGAAGCCTGCATCCTGCTGCACCGGCCTCAAACATTCCAGCAATTTCCCCCACCTTTAAACAGAAACACGGCCGGAGGAGGAGAAACCACAACCCCACGCGCACACACACACACACACATACACACACACACACACACACATACACACACACACACAAACACACACACACACGCACACAAACACACACACACACACACGCACACACACAAACACACACACACATACACACACACACACACACACAAACACACACACGCACACACACACACACACAAACACACAAACACACACACGCGCGCACATACATACACACACACACTCACACATACACACATACACACACACACACAAACACACACACACATACACACACACGCACACACACAAACACACACACACCATGATGCTTGGCGTTCCTATGTGCATGTTCATTATAAAAACTGAGGAGCAGATGCCAGTCTTAAAATAGGTGTACAAGTAAACACACAAAAGTTTTTGCCCCCTCAACGGATCCCACACCCGAGAGCGCACACTGCTTTCCAGACCACAGAGCCGCGGGAGCAGCTCGTGTCCTCGGTCAGAGCCGCACAACACACACGAAATCTAATCCGATTAATCACACGCACGCTGCGCACTCCGCCCCTGCGTACGGCAGGTTCACTCAGAGCTCCGACTAAACCCTACACTCCCCCGTGCCTTCTCAGACTTCCGAACGTTTCCAAAGGTTGTTCGTGGGACAACCTGATTTTCTGATTCAGGAAACACAAACCCAAACAGACACCGACATGTTTGAGAAACCAGAGTCTGTCCAGAGTCTGGAGACTGTCTGTAAACTCAGAAGAAATCCAGTCAAATCACACACTTCCTATATCCTGTCGACATTTCTCCATAAAGATTATAATCCACTATAAATGACTGGAGCCCCATGGGGTACGTCTCAATCCCAAAATCCTTCCACTGGAACGTTCGCTCCCTAAAAAAATCCCACGGCGCACATCCGTGCTCAGCGGAAACGCTGTCATGGTGGACGACGTCTCAGACAACTTCGTCTTCAAACGATAAGTAGCGCGTTATTGTTGTCGTAGCTTGCAAATGATTACGTACGTTAGTGATTTTTTAAGAGTCGAGCCACTTTTAATGATTTTGAAAAATATCCACTAGCTAGTCTACGACATCGCCTGAAGCGCCCTGAGAGAAGCGCGTGCCATTAAGCTAGCAAATCCTGAAAGTTAATAAATAGTGGGGTTTCATTTCTCTTCCGTATTAAAATGCGACAAAAACTGTAACTGAATCGAAAAGGTTTTTTTCTGGAGGAAACCGGACACGCCCTCAACGCTGGGATGAAAATGAAGAGGACATAGAAAAAACAACAGACGCACGTTCGCAACAGTTATTTGCAACAAACCACGGCGAACAAAAACAATAACTTTAAAAAGTGTTTCATTTGTCGCTCACCTTCGTAAGTGGTATACGGTCACGGTGTAATGATGCTGAGCGGAATATTTCATTCACTCCTGTAACGATTTTATTTACGTTACGTTGTCGTTACAGCTGGACAACGCGTCAACTTCCCCTACAGCGTTTCTCCTGCGTCATACACGTGCGCGTTAGCTTTCGCAGTACAATCGAAGCGCCTTGTCGCTCTTCTTCAGCCCGAACGACTCGCGAGTGACGTGAAGCGAATATAAAATCGAGGATATATCACGCCCAGTCCGAGTTCTAGGCAATAAATACTCCTGTTAAATATTCGTTTCCAAAGAATCTGATATTCGTGATATTTCCTTCCTCTGCAGTGCACGTGATGATTGTAAAAGACTGTAAAAGACGTGATATAAACTATATCCATGCATTATTTACTCATTTCAAGTGCCAGTTCTTTTCAGCTCCTTCATTTATTCCTTAAAAGAAAATCTCGCAGGACTGAAGGTCAGGAAAATGAAAGCGATGGAGAAGGAGATGGAGAAGCAGAAGGAGATGGAGAAGGAGATGGAGATCTAGATGGAGATGGAGAAGGAGATGGAGAAGGAGATGGAGATGGAGCTGGAGAAGGAAATGGAGAAGGAGATGGAGATGGAGAAGGAGATGGAGAAGGAGATGGAGATGGAGCTGGAGAAGGACAAGGAGAAGGAGAAGGAGATGGAGAAGGAGATGGAGATGGAGATGGAGAAGGAGATGGAGATGGAGCTGGAGAAGGACAAGGAGAAGGAGAAGGAGATGGAGAAGGAGATGGAGAAGGAAATGGAGAAGGAGATGGAGATGGAGAAGGAGATGGAGATGGAGAAGGACAAGGAGATGGAGATGGAGAAGGAGATGGAGAAGGACAAGGAGATGGAGATGGAGATGGAGAAGGAGATGGAGAAGGAGATGGAGAAGGAGAAGGAGATGGAGAAGGAGCTAGAGAAGGACAAGGAGAAGAAGGAGATGGAGAAGGACAAGGAGATGGAGAAGGAGATGGAGATGGAGAAGGAGATGGAGAAGGAGCTGGAGAAGGACAAGGAGAAGAAGGAGATGGAGAAGGAGATGGAGAAGGACAAGGAGATGGAGAAGGAGATGGAGAAGGAAATGGAGAAGGAGAAGGAGAAGTAGATGGAGAAGGAGATGGAGATGGAGAAGGAGATGGAGAAGGAGATGGAGATGGAGATGGAGAAGGAGAAGGAGAAGGAGATGGAGATGGAGAAGGACACTACATGTTCTGGAGCTCGAGATAAATGTTCTTTGAAAGTGATTACTTTTAAATCCGATATATATTCATCTATTATATTTTCTGGACTCAACCCCATGTGTGTACTTATTACTCAACACATAAATGAACACACAGACATTAAAAACCACGGAGACGTGGAGTAAAAACAAGCGTTTTGATGATTATGTAGAATTTATAGTCCAGAGAATACGAGGTATCTCGCTGAGGCCAGTCTCTGTTCAAATACCGGGTGTAGTTTTGGAGGAGCGTGTATTATCCAGCTACAACACGTCCTGTTAGAGTGTCAGTGAAGGAATCAGCTCATGACCGAGTTCCCACACTCGCTGCCCCGCCTCAGAACACGACCCCAGCGTGGGAGCAGGATCTCGCTAGGGGGTTTTTTTCCTCTCCTTTTTCATTGTTTGCTCTTTTTTTTCTCTTCCTCCCACAAAAATGTGCACAATGCTGTAATTAGCCGAATGCAAACCATCAGCCTCTGTTCGGCTGAACGCTTCTGACGCATGTGCTCACTTTCACTTCTAATTTCAGTGCTGGATGTCGGCTCGGCTTAGAGGAAATTACACTGGATGTAACGGCGGTAAACACGTCCCAACACCTCGCGCAGATCAAATCCTCATAGTCACGTGGTGGAGTAGTGAAGCTCACGTGGTGGAGTGGTGAAGCTCACGTGGTGGAGTGGTGAAGCTCACGTGGTGGAGTGATGAAGCTCACGTGGTGGAGTGGTGAAGCTCACGTGGTGGAGTGGTGAAGCTCACGTGGTGGAGTGATGAAGCTCACGTGGTGGAGTGATGAAGCTCACGTGGTGGAGTGGTGAAGCTCACGTGGTGGAGTGGTGAAGCTCACGTGGTGGAGTGGTGAAGCTCACGTGTTTGTACTCTTGTGAAAAAGAGATGAAGTATATTTTACAAGATTACCAGTTTATTTTTCTGTATTAATCGGTCCGTACGGGATTTCGCTGATCGTTGTGGCCAAAAACGCTCGATTTTTTTCTAAATTTGCGACGCAACTTGCAGAGTTGTTTTTTTTTGCGGAAAACTACTCGAATCGGCCAAGTCGCGATCGTGCGGAATTGTTTTGCGCGCTCTTTCGCAGTGATGTTCGTTTCAACGCACGTGAATCGAAGACGGCTTCGGCGTGGTGACGACGTCGCGCGACGCGTCTCTGCCCGAATCTGCGGAAAATCTGTGGCAATTTAAAACTAATTTGCAAGCTCCTCAGAATATTTGCTTGATGTTGTGTTTTTTTGCGTTTTCCGCGATTGAAAACTCATGGAATCCTGGAGGGACTGGTTAAACCCACAGGGATGTCAAAATGTAAAAAAAAAATAATAATAAAAACGTTTGGAAACATGATACAACCTGACTGGTCGATTTCTCATGATGCTCATTAAAGCGTTTTGTTTTCAGACCGATCTGTGTAAAAGTTATAGGACTGAATTTCGAGTTTCGAAACCCTTCGCTTGTGACACGCCAACAGACCTACCGATGAAGTTACCAATCAAGGAGTGACTCCGTGTCTCATTGACGACTTTACGTATTCCCATGGAATTTGGTAAATGTCTTCACAGCGATGACCTGAGGCTACGCAACAAACTTCACAACAGCGCCACCTAGAGGTCGAAAGTTACGACGACATGTAGAAAATGCTTGAATCTAAGCTGTGTTTGCGCTGCTCCGCCTACAATTTACACACAAAAACCCTCAAATTTGGATCGTATCACGTTAAGACCCGTCCGCACAGAATTCCTCAGGTGTAGTTTTGATATTCTCCCGCAATGTGCCCACAAAGGCAAAATACAGGTCCCTGAGTCATATCTCCGCAATGCATTCACATATCAACACCAAACGTGTTATGTATATTCATCGCATTCACGCCCTGAACGCGATGAGCTGAAAGTCCACGCAACGTTTCGTGACAGCGCCACCTACGGGTCACAATATATCATAACCAAGAAGAAGCACGTCTCCGCAGCTCTTTCTCGTATCGATACGAAACATCGTACGTGAACTCAGTATGTCTCGAAGGTTCCAGATTAGATCCCCCTAGCTGCCATTGTGTGCGAGGGTTATAAATGCTGCTTGCAGCTTTCATTATTATTATTATTATTATTGTTTTAGCAGCTGCATTTGCAGGTGAAGTAATGCTGAAATTCGGGATGCAGCAGCACCTCTACATCCTGAACGCAATACATTACCGAACCGATGTTTCAGATTAATATCGGTACTGATACCCAGTACATAAACCCAGTACTGATACTTGATGCATCTCTAAATAAAAACTAATAACACCATCAACAATGTCATCTCTGACTCGTCTTTAACAGGATTATGATTTTTAAACATTAAATGTTCATTAGGTTCCATCTATCACTGTTTTTTTTTTTTAAACAGCTTTAAAAATACGTACATATTTTACTTTAGTACTTAACTATGCATCCATACATGTATTTTCTGTACTGCTTGTCCTACACAGGGTCCTGGAGTCTATCCCAAGGAACCCGGGGCACCGGGCGGGGGACACCCCGGACGGGATGCCGATCCATCTCAGAGCACAATCACAGACATTCACACTGATAACTTAGGCACGCTCTCTGTCTGTTCTCTCTCTCTCTCTCTCTCTCTGATAGCTTGTACATCTTCTTATCTGCGTACACAGAAGCCCCTGTCCCTGTTCTGACACAATAAGCTCTCTGTTCCCAGTTAAGTCAAGCAATCTAGCTTGATAAGTTGTTTTAGTACTATTATTGTTGATGTTGTCAAATTGAAATACGTAAACCAACGCAGCCTCCATAAACGCCATTTCGGACCTACTTTAGAAAAGAGGTCAATGTGGGAGGGGCTACAAAATGACGTAACGGTGCTGTTTTAACTGCGGAATGTCATGCGAAGGAGCAGCCGAGGTCATGTGTAAACAGCACTTAGCGCTTAGCATCAACCGTTTCCAGACATAGCAGGGATCTGATGGGTTTGAACAGATACCAGACCCATAACGGCTGGACTCGTATCTCTCACACACACACACACACACACACACACACACACACACACATATAGAGAACCCCTGGGCTGTTTTTAGAGACGGCGAGGGAGTCAGAAATCTCTGCTGGGCTTTGATCCTTTCTGAACCCCCAGGGAGAGAGAGAGAGAGAGAGAGAGAGAGAGAGAGATAGTGCTAGTTAAATGCTACTTTAATGCTTGTTATCTCTCTAATCTCACCTCTCTCTCTGTGCTGGACAGTTTCACTGAGGCGTCGTTATTCACTACAGAGTTTCTCAGCGAGTGGAGAATAAGCACTCCAGTCACGGACTAAACAAGAAAAGAAAAAAGAAAAAACAGGAAAGATAAGACGATGTCCTCGGCCCTCGGATCATTCACAGGTTTTCAAGGTGCTAAGGTATAATTTTTTTTTTTTTTGAAGAATTTTTTAAAATGTTAAACAGTTATTAAAAAGGAGAAATAAAACAAGTGGACCCTGACGATAAACTCTGGGATGTTTCTTAATTTGTGATAAATAACGTTAACGTATGAAGCTTTTATCGCTCACTTTATCCCCATCTTAAGACAACGAGCCATAACCCGTTGCTCCTCGCTATGTGTATTTTAATAAACATATACATGTACATATTTATGGCATTCCCTCATTTATGCAAAGCTGTAAAGCCACTCAGAAATTCAACACGATACGATTTAGAGCCGTTTTGGTACGATGATACGACGCAATACGATATATTACCGCCGAGCTGGAGGTGGACGATGTGACAAAAAATATCATATCACGAAATTTGAAAACCTAGCCACGATACACGAGATTAATATGGATATACCGGCAAAACGCTTGTGTTGCACTTACAAACCTGTGAAGAAGTGAGTCTGAGTCGGTCTGTTTTACGAAAATATCTCATAAAGCACAAAAAGATTTCAAAATGCAAAACCTAACATAAGCAAACATAAGTTTTAGTATGAATACGTTCGCCTTAAGGCTGTCTATAAGCTTGTGCGCTCCAAAACAATTTAGAAGTGATATACGCGTTCAAAACGTACAGTCTCTCTCTACCGCCGATACAGATCCACGGTTTTGATGACATCATTCTGCACTTCAGCTTCTCGTCAGATTTTCTGTCCAATCAAACGCTCTGTAGAATCTGAAATGTCCCGCCCCCCGACATTATAATGTTATAAACGCCCATGGTGCAAAGCGTCAAGTACGGCTTCACCCGGGCTGTGAGGCAATAAATGATCCTTCAGTATGAATGGACGGATCCAAGCGGGGAAAATGCTGAAACCAGAACTGAATTCTGAATTTGGCGTGTCTATGGTAAAACGACACCAAGGCAGAACGCAAAAAATTCATATTCTCAGTGTGGGACGGAGCGAGAGAGAGAGAGAGAGAGAGAGAGAGAATAGTTGAGAATAACACTCAGGTGTTTTCCCCCTCAGTAAACTCTCTCCCCTTAACACACGCAGTGACCCCGGGAACGGAGAGAATATTCCCGAAATGAAATTCTGCGAGATAAAAATCACGAGCGGATTTCTCAACATTTCTGGCGGCGAAGGAAAACAAAAGAACTTTTTTTTTTTGCCGGGAGCGAGCAGCGATTGACAGATATGGCCGACGACCAAGAAGGAGTGGGAGGAGAGAAAGAAACAGAAAGAAAGCCCAGATTAAGGAATATAAGAAGGAAAACAAACGACAAAGCAGCACTCAGAAAGAAAGAAAAAAGAAAGAAAGCAAGAATGCGAGAAAAAGAGACAGGAAGTCATTCAATCATCCTGTTACGTTAACGCTCGTCCCACGGGCCCACTAAAGGGGGAATATAACCCAATTAGGTCTGAGCTAAGGGTCCCAGTGCGCAGCACTGCTCTGAGGGACAACAAAGATTAATGAAGTGGTGAAAGAAAGTGTCACAGAGGGCCAGGAAAACAAAAGCGGGAGAGAATTACGAGGCGGAGGAGTGGAGAGGAGGATCCTGGACATGTCCACAAGGTCACGGTGCTAATGGAGTGCACATGCTGGGGGAGGGGCGAAGAGGTAATTGTGTCTCAACGAGCTGTCTGGGTAAAAAAAAGAAAAATAATGAAGGTTCCTGGCTCAGGATCATCAAACACATGAGGGTCTATACGTCATCGTGAGAGCAAGTGCAACACTTCACACCGCACAGACGCGTGAAACTCGACACCTCGTCCGTGCCGCGAAGCGTGAGGGTGTCGCTCGAGCTGCCGTGGTCCCGATTCATGTTCCTGTGTGTGGTGTAGAGCTTGAGACATCCACACGATAAACATCTCGGAAACACGATCGAGTGTCCGAGATCCGGACAGGATCTCGTCAGATTTCTATAACGGACGGTGAGATAACGTGTGTTCTCCGCGTCAGATCTAACGATAGACCTCTGATTAAATGAAATACAGTTATTCAGGACAACCTATCGTGACAAGTGGTTCCGTTGGGTCTTCCAGCGAGATCCTGAACTCCCATCTGCTCTGATGCATCTTCTCCATGTCAGCCACGCGAGAAGATGTAACATCTAATCTGCACAGTTTGTGTCACTTCGGTTCTTCTATGACTCCCGTAGTGGAGTGGAAACCCCTGAAATCCCGGAAACGTGATGAAGGAACTGTTCAGGAAGGTTTTCGGTTCCTAAAAAGGTTCCTCGGTGGAAACCGGAGCAAAAACAACCCTCTAAACCCCCTGAGCATGTATCCTGCCTCTGTAAAACAGGGACGTACCCACTGAGGAGGTCTGCATGCAGACCCAGACAAAGTACTGTAGAGATCTCAAACTTTCTGTAACCATTACACGCGTTAACTGTAAAACGAATCCCAAGGACCCCCTCGGTACATATTTATTTATTTCATTAACGTAATTGAAATGTGAAAACAATACTACTTTGTCTAAATTTTGGAGTCATGGTGCGTGTTATTCTTGAATGTTCCACCAGCAGAACATATTAAGTCCAAGCTAACATTATGTGGAGCTTTATTTATTTGTTTATGAGTTGTTTGGATTAAAGCCTTTTAAATCGAGGGAGCAATCAAACCCGGCTAAGAACGAGGAGAACTCTGTGGATAAACACATCAACGTTGGGCTGCGATTTCTAAATGAAACCGACTCGGCAACGAAACAATAAGAAAATCATGGACCAAACTTTAAGGAACAACGTGGCAGAGGATTATTAATGAATTAATCTGCTGTCAAAATTTTCATTTAGTCATTGACGTCAGTCGGATCCGGACGTGAGGAGCCTGGAACACGTGGAATGTGGGCTAATACTGTGTGCTGTAAATAAGAGACCGGCGTGACGATCTCAGGTCATCAGACACACCGGTCCATCTACAGGTCGTGTTTTCGGATCGCCGAGACGTAACTCGAGATCGCTCACACGTTCTGAGCTACAGGAGCTCGAACCCTGTTTCAAAAGGAACCAGCTGTCAGATACTCGACTTGACCCGGCATCCAGCAGCGAAGGAAAAGCTCCCAGAATGCACTGCTCTCGTTAGTAAAGAGTAAAATTCCAGAGGTGCTCCAGCTGTGTCTGTTTGCTAAACACTGTCTGTCCCTGCGAGTCTGACAGACGGGAGGAGATAAACTCGCGGCGAGGACGCAACAGGCGCTCGTCCGCATCTGGGTACTTCACCCACCCACACACACACACACACACACACACACGGGGTAAATATTTGTATGCGCGACGGAGGTCGGGTTTCGGCCACACACTCGAGCTCTGTTCTCTGTTTTTCACCGAGATCACAGGCTGGAAATGAGGCGTTTAGCGTTCGTTCTGCCAACTTCCTCTCAAAACCAAACACACACACACACACACACACACACACACGTCTTTAGTGAGACACGATGTCACCGAGCGTCACCACACGTCTGTAACATGACGACACTTGAAGTTAAGTCGCCGTTTCAGCGTGAAATCTGAACGTGAAAGATGTTCGTTATCTTATACCTCAACACCCTGAGCGTGACCGACCGACTGACCGAGAGCAGCGAAGAGCTTGTTCAGGCTTTATATCACACTCAGTGTGTGTGTGTGTGTGTGTGTGTGTGTGTGTGTGTGTGTGCGCGTCTAGCAGCAGCTCGCTCTCTACAGGATTTAGAGAGGATTAGAAGGCCCGTCTTTGTCAGCTAAGCGAAGGCTGTTGTAAAGTATCAAGCCCACGCTTTCAAAACATTATATAAGGTCAAAAATCCAACCCATTCATCCATAGCGTCCACATGTAGGAAAAATCCAACATGGAAATCATCTCCAAATCACTTCTACTGTAAGTATAAACCCTGATCCTGATTTCTCATTCTCAGAGCCGCGTGTGTCTCTGTCCAAAGCTTTCATACAAAAAGTCCAAATCGAGTAAAAACAATACTTTAATGCTAGAGAGACTCTAACGAATGCCTTCACTGCCACAGAAATCTGCTGCACTGTGTAACAGTCGCGAACCGCGTAAGTGTTTTTACTTGCACTCATAACGCACTCGGACTACATCACTCACTGGTCAGAAATATCGAGACAGAATTTCCGGAGAACGCTGACCTCAATGAACGCGTCGACGCGTATATAAAGAACCAGCGGCATTTCTGCAGCGCTACGGCTCTGTACTCAGGCTCGAACGCTGCAACTTTCTCACGTGAAAGCGGACCACGTCCACCTCGGTCAGAACCCCAGAGCGCGATCTCTGCGTGCTTAAAGAACCGCACCGAGGAGGAGAACGCACCAGGGTTCCATTCAAACACGTTAAACCCCGCGCATGTCAAAGCAAAAGGGTTCTTTGGAGGGTTAACGAGGCTGTTGTCCGTCTCTGGAAGTAAGTCCACGGAACCTTTGATGGTTCCTTCAAAGGGATGGACCAGAGAACGTGAAGTTTGCTGACGTTTGAGGGAAAGCAGGTCCTTAGTCAGCGCTTAAGACAGACAATAGGCGCGGTGAGGATGCAAGTGAGCTGTGTGTGTTCCCACAGGAAAGGGGAAGCCGAGTGTCACACACACAATGTGTGATGTTAAGATGGATCTTTTGGATTTGTTTTGTATGCTAATGCTAACTCTTTCTGTGGACGTGAATGGAGACGGTTCTTGACTCATCACGCTGATGGAAAAACGTCTCCAAGGTGCTGGAACGTCTGCGTTTACTGTGAAAACGGCGTTCGATGAAGAGACGGATGAACGGACAAGAACTGCTCTGAAACGAGTGAGCGCACATCTGTAGGCTGCACTCTTAACGCTCTGAGAAATCGCTAATAGTGAATTATTATAGCTGGGACTAATTACAACCAGAAACACACACACACACACACACACACATCTGTGATCTCTCGCTGAGATGCAAGCTCCCAAAAGTACGACAGATTATACACGACACTCGGATACACCCTACTGAAGGGTTCATTTTCACCTTTGATCCCGAAAATCACTTCATTTTATTCATTATTATGTCGTTTAACAGGACTTGAGGTAGAACCGAAATATATAATAATATCAATATTGCGATAAATTATGTCACAAGACATTTTTCCGAGATAGCGCAGGTATCGAGATATCTTTTTATCATTTCTTTTTCTTTAATGATTACAATCTCTATAAGCAGATTCATTTCATGTTCACGTTTTGCATCTTTTTAAAAAAAAAAAAAAAAAACAGCCCGCCCAGTGTTTTCTTTCTTTCTTTCTTTCTTTCTTTAAAAAAAAAATAAAATAAACTGTCATCAAATGAATACTGTTAAAGCTAAAATTTAAAGGCGACACGATATTGCTGGAAGATCGTCCGAAACCCGAGTATGGTGATTACAGATCGTCTGCGCTCTAACCCTGTATCGATGATTAGTAATGAAAAGACGTCGACTGTCTTTTAAACGCTGCTGAAAATACAGTAACGAGTATTTCACTGGACGTTAAAGTCCATTTTTGTGCCAGTCGTTTCATTTCATATACAGGACTGTGCGAAGAACGAAATGCTGTAGAGCAAAGATGCCTTCAAACATAATGAAATTAAATGTTTCTGCGTTTAAAAAATATATATATTATAAAGAGCAGCAGACAATAATCAGCGAAAATAAAGTCAATATTAAGTGTACAGTGTATTAGTGTATAGTGTATTAGTGAATAGTGTATTAGTGTATAGTGCATAAGTGAATATTTAGTGTATAGTGTGTAAGTGTATAGTGTATTAGTGTATAGTGCATAAGTGAATATTTAGTGTATAGTGTGTAAGTGTATAGTGTATATGTGAATAGTGTATAAGTGAAGATTTAGTGTATAGTGTTTACGTGTATAGTGTATAAGTGTATAGTGCATAAGTGAATATTTAGTGTATAGTGTGTAAGTGTATAGTGTATATGTGAATAGTGTATAAGTGAAGATTTAGTGTATAGTGTTTACGTGTATAGTGTATAAGTGTATAGTGCATAAGTGAATATTTAGTGTATAGTGTATTAGTGTATACTGTATACGTGTATAGTGTATATGTGAATAGTGTATAAGTGAACATTTAGTGTATAGTGTATATGTGAATAGTGTATAAGTGAATATTTAGTGTATAGTGTATAAGTGTATAGTATATACATGAATAGTGTATAAGTGTATAGTGTATTAGTGTACAGTGTATAAGTGTATAGTGTGTAAGTGTATAGTGTATAAGTGTATAGTGCATAAGTGAACATTTAGTGTATAGTGTATATGTGAATAGTGTATAAGTGAACATTTAGTGTATAGTGTTTATGTGTATAGTGTATAAGTGAATATTTAGTGTATAGTGCATAAGTGTATAGTATATACATGAATAGTGTATAAGTGTATAGTGTATAAGTGTATAGTATGTACGTGAATAGTGTATAAGTGAATATTTAGTGTATAGTGTATAAGTGAATAGTGTATAAGTGAATATATTATATCGAAAAATCGTGAAATCCTCTTGCTATCCTGTTTAAATGATTTATACACCATTCTAAAATAAAATAATAATTTTACGCACCAGTTCTCGACTTATTTATGATTGTTACATGAATTCGTTCATTTCAATCACAGACCTTTGAACACAGCTATTTATTTACCTTTTACACCATGTCAGGTATGATAATGATAATGATAATGAGGACACATCAGTCAAAGCGTGCTGGTGCTGAGGGTGCACAAACTTCTGCACTCGTCGCCACACAAACTTTGCGTTAAACTCGTAAATTAGCGTACCTTTTGCTCGGGTCTTTGTTGAGTGAGGTCCTGGTTTGGTAGCTGTACAGTCCCGGTCCCCAGGTCCCCAGAACCCCGCACACCAAACACACCAGCAGCAGGAGCACGCAGCGGGAACCGAACCGGTGAAGCGCGGACACCGAGCCTGCGGGACACGCGCCCATCACAGCAACGTCAAACACACACACACACACACACACACACTACCGATACTGTTTCCGCACGGATCACGTTAATCTTGAGTGCAGGCTGGTCAGGAAGAAAGAAGTTTCTTCTAAAACTGATACAAAAAATAAATCTATATATAAATATAAATATATATCAGGAGTCTGGAGCTGCGCAAAAAAAGACCTAAAATGTGCAAAATATTAAAAATGAATCAGCGAGTTTTGTCCCGAAATCCAGCAGAAAGGAAACGAAATCGTGTGGAAGTTCCTCCAGTTCCTTCACTCCTCCTCACATCTCCAGCACTTTTGACAAGAGCAACCCAACAGAGCAGCTTTATAGCGTCCTCGCGCTCTGTGTGTGTGTGTGTGTGTGTGTGTGTGGGCGTGTTTTTATATCTTGGTGGGGAGAAATTTTCACTGAAATATCTGACAAGTTTCGAGTTTGTGAGGACATTTGGCTGGTCCCAGACAAGGAAAACATTTTGAACAAAACAACAGCAATAACAATTAAAAAGTAATACAAATAAATAAACAAGCTAAATATTTCCTTTAGGTCATTAGGGTTGAGGTTAGGGTTAGATTTATGTGTAGAATGGCATTAATTAGCTTAATTTAATAGTTATGTCAATGGTAGGTCCTCATAAGCGTAGTAAGACAGATGTGTGTGTGTGCGCGTGCAATTCATCAGCCAACCCCATTCCTTCACCCAGCTTCCTGTCTACACACACACACACACACACACACACACACACACACACACACTTTGGCTGAGTCCCCAGACCGCACAACTCCCCCACTAACACAATGTCAAATCACAACACCGCAAACCTGCTGCCATGGCTGTGTTCCAAAAACTGCACGCGACTGCAATAGTGTGTGTCAGAATAGTGTTTAGTGAAATGTTAGTTACACTACTTGTATTAGTTGTACTAGTTAGAGCTCTGTGGAAGTGACATTTAAATTCATTCTGACCTTTTGTCACGCCTATTCATTCATATAATCACAGATTAATGGTGCTTTATCAGTGTACGGTTGTGACATCACAGGAAATGATGTAATAGGTTTACAAATAAATTGATATTAGTGTTTTAATAATGTATTTAACGTCCTGTCGTGCTGTTACAGGACAACTAAGGCCAGAGTGAAGCAGAGATATCGTTTTTGATTATTAATACGTAAGTGTTCTATTCCTCTTATACTCCGTTATCCATTTATAATAATTTAATAAATACCATGATGGCAAAAGCCCACAAAACAAGTATCGCTTACATTATAGCGGCTATAAACGGCCTTTCCTTCACCAGCCTCTCGCTTTTCTCTCTCTTGGAGTTAATAAGACAAAAAAAAACTAAACAAAAATTGTAGCTTGTCGTGTTACTAAAAAAACCCCACAAAGTGTAAACTCCTCCCTCCTGAAAGCGTCGTAAAACTTAGCGTTACTGCTTTACCTAGTGCTGACACTGGAGACTCCTTCCATACATGTAAAAATAAACATCTTCTTAGACGAAACCATTTGAAGTCGCTGTGAATGAGCCATTACTATAGAAACCATAACGTATCAGAACGAGCGCGTCAATATAAACCTGCGCTACAGTCAGAGCCGCCATTATAGTAAACTAATCAACACCTTCTGACCAATCAGGATCCAGGATCCAGATCTCAGCAGCACCGTTGTTTATGTTACTACAAAAATGACTTTTGTTTTCACTTCCAGTTGTACGCATGAACAGATTTAATAGCAATAATAGTGATAAATTAACATTTAATTAAACAATATATTTTGGCCATTAAATATTAAACAATATAAAACTACAGATGATCAAATTTTACTACGAAAAAAGAGAGAGAGAGAGTACGGTTTACTGGAAATACTGGTGAATATGTTGTGTGGTAAAATATTGTCGTGTGCAACAAACAAAACATTAAAAATATATATATATTTATATAAGGATAGAGCTTTTAAGAGAGTTTCGTATTTTAGGGAGGGAACGTCATGCTCACGGATGTTTCCTCAGTCTTCCCCAGGGTGCATGGCCGACTCACCTGTCCACAGGTCAAACTGCACAGAACGACCGAAACGAGGTTTATGAATAAATTACGAGCGAAATCCGACTCAGTTCCAGCGATGACGTTAAGTAAACACGGCTCTGTCGATTCCTCGGTGTGGCCGAACGAACAGTGCTCTTCGGCCTCGGGTTTGACGGATAAATGATGCCGTTTCCATCTGTGTTGAATCCGAGCGGTTATTTACAGACGTTTAACACTCTTTTTCGCTGTTGAGTCAGTCTGACGATTCGGTTTAGTACACGTTCTCAGGGGAGCAGAGAAACGCAACACGCTCGACAATCCAATTCCAGATTGCTGGGACTATGGCTGCTTCTAAGGCCAAACAGACTTCATATAAAACCATAATGAACTTTTTTACACTATCGGTTGTCACCCAGATGAGGACGGGTTCCCTTCTGAGTCTGATTCCTCTCAAGGTTTCTTCTTAAGATCTCAGGGAGTTTTTCCTCGCCACCGTCACCACCGGCTCGCTCAACTGGGATAAATTCGCACTTTTAAAATCTGCTTACCATGTTTATATGTTTCTGTAAAGCTGCTTTGAGACAATGTCTATTGTAAAAAGCGCTATACAAATAAAATTGAATTGAATTGAATCCACAGTAAATATGTCAAGAGGCTCTGAATACGAGATTAAATCCCTCACAACAAACAATTACAGTGTTACTGCTTTATAACCGGTGGATAACCCCCCTGTGAAGCACACCTGAGTCAATGAGCCTTGATGATTAGGTGTTGAAACCAGTCATAAAAACGCTAATGGCTGTGGGAGAACGGGAACGGGGGAGGGGGAAGGGGGAGGGGCTGCAATCGTGCGACCTGTGAGTGAGCAAATGGTGTGTTAGTAGCTTACCGGTGAGTGTATGTTGGAGGAACAGTTCTTGTCAAGGATGAAATCATTATAGTCTGAAGATTTTGGGCTGATGTAGGATATTTCACTGCGTCATCAAACAGCTGTGTGAAATGTAAGAGAAGAAACAGAACATCTGTCTCACTAGCACGTATCCAGGTGTTTTATTTACAAATGTGAAAGATGGAGATGTAGTTGATCAGCTCTGGTTTGGAAACACTGCGATTCTGAGGAACTCACTCGTGATATCTGAATATTTATATTTATTTATATATTAATAATTTATATATATAACATATAAATATATATATATACATGTACATATACATATATATATATACATATTTATATGTTTGTATATATATATATTATGAATTATTTATGGCTATAAATAAGACACATCAGGTTAAAGTGTTCATGTGGGTGGGGTTTTCTTCTTCTTCTTCGTTTCACGCTGTCTTTCATGTTAGCGTTCGCGACTAGAGTCGTGCACCCTGAACAGATTTTGTATCGCCCGATATCACTCGGTTATCGGTAAAGAACTTTAGTATCGGTGCATCTCTAAACATAACTGTAAACATTTTTGTTTTTGTTTTTTTAAGAAGGAATGACATTAGGGTCAAATCTCTAAACGAACTCGGCTGTTCTCAACGAGCTGTCTTCATCTAAATAACGAACATAAAACGCGAGCGGTCAGATATAAATCTCGACCGAGGATCTGCGACGGGAGCCACGAGGGTTCGGGTTTAGAAAACTAGCGTCGCTGAATCGTGGACAGATCTTTTTCGGACGTCCCGAGTGCTGAAGTGGATCTTCGCTGGGTCCACGTCCAGATGTAAACGAGCTTCGAGGCCATAACTTATCGTTTTAAGGAGTTACGTTTAAGGAGTTAAATTCTCTGTATTCAGTTGAATTGTATCGTATACGCTCTTCACTCTGGCCTCCATGAAATCCCTATAAAGTCTTGCCCCTGAGTAAAAAGAACAGAGAGAGAGAGAGAGACAGAGACATGAGAAGTGTCTCTCTTGTGCCCAGTGAATAAAGTGTCCTGAAGGGTTTCTGAGCAAACACTCTGGAAAACCACATCGCTGTGGTCCAACTCCAAGTTAAACACCTGCCCCTGCAGGCAGTCTAACCCGCTGAAGCGCCGTCTGCGCTCGTCTCTCTCTCTCTCTCTCTCTCTCTCTCTCTACTGAGCTACAAATAAAACTTTAGTACCTCGTCTGGTGAGAAGAACAGCCAGATATCAGATATCAACACTGGGGGAAAATTTTAAAAACAGTTTTAAACATACAGACGCAGATGTATGGTATATTTTTTTTAAAAAGGTTTTGTGTTTATCTTGTTTACAAACCACGAACGGTCAACTCGTGTGGTATTCCTGATTTCAGAAGCCACGATGTAATGCTGCTACATCACAACCTAGCAAAATCGATTCAAAATGTCTTTCGCCGTCGATGCTCCACCTCGTCAAATCTTTTCTCGAGAATTTATGAAGGAAATCTTATCATGTTTCTTTCACATAGTACACATAAAAACGTTTAAAAGCTGCATGCCAGATCGCTAAAACGTTAATCTCCATCGTTAGCTAGCTCAGGCTTCCCTCCTGGCAATACAAACTCACGAACACCCGGGGTATCGTTATTTGTCTTCCTACATTTTCCCCAAAGTTCCACTTGAAGGTATTAAGAATTCAAAAAGCTTTCTAATCTCGTCCCCCATGTGTGTTTGAGTGATTTCGTCTGTGCGATGAAATGAATAGACCCATTGACTCAGGTTCGTCGGCGCATAACGGAGTCGACCACAAACTCTCATGGCCAGGTAATAAAGGTGCAAGCGATCCTTGCACCTCACCCTAGCAGAGCCAATCTCTCTGAGCCAGATGTTCCCAATCTGGCCAGACGAAAAGCCGAGGAACAGGAGGAACAGGAGGAAGAGGAGGAAGAGGAGGAAGAGGAGGAAAAGGAGGAACAGGAGGAAGAGGAGGAAGAGGAGGAACAGGGGGTGGAGTGCTGGAAGTGACTGTTGGATATTTATTCATCAGGGCACCCGTGGCATTTCAAGGGTTCTTAGGTGCAAATCGGTGCCCAGCTGTAACTGTGACGCTTTAGGGTTGGTGTAAATCCCCTCCACCACTTCACCAGAAGTGAGGACGGTTCACGCTGAGCTCTGTTTTCACCCCTTGTGTCTCGTTACTCACTCGTGCGCTCGCTGCTCATTGTCCCTTCAGAGTTCACTCCGGCTTTGTGCTGCTGTTTCATAAAACCCGCTATTATCCCCGCCTTTCCTATTGAGTTACAGCTAGCTTTTCTTTATAACCTCATAAGCTGCTTGTGTACACTCACATATTTGGCCCCGGTGACCTCCTCAGAGGCAGATTCTGCAGGGAGGGGGTGGGTGGGGGGTCACTAGGGCACTCGTTAGGCACTTACTGGCACGTATCCCCTCGTGTATGGATCAGTGTGGTGGGATTAGAGGAAACAGAGAGAGATTGTAGTAAAATAAAGCGCCCCCTCACTGCTCAGACATGCGCAGAGTAAAATATATGAAGGTGATTTTTTTTAA
This sequence comes from Ictalurus furcatus, assembly GCF_023375685.1. Lineage (NCBI taxonomy): Eukaryota > Metazoa > Chordata > Actinopteri > Siluriformes > Ictaluridae > Ictalurus > Ictalurus furcatus. The sequence goes on along the minus strand of NC_071276.1, from coordinate 20,215,298 downwards.
ACGTGGTGGCTAACAGGAGCGAAGCTTTGTTTCATAATGAGACCTCCTGAATGCAACGGGTCACTCGTCTTGCCTCGTTATTGCTGGGTGGCGTGGAGATTTCGGCTAAGATTTATCTAGCTAAAGCTACAGAATGACTAGATACAAAAGGAACGTTTGAGGGTGAATCTTTTTCAGCTATTAAACTATACACAGTTCTACAGATCGAGTAAGTAGAGTAATATTCCGTCTGTTACGCTTACTCGATTGACGGCGCCTCGTCGCAGTTCTAACACGTTATTGTTTCTGTACTAACAGCTCGTTCACAGAGACTGAAAACG